>NC_043746.1:23435613-23735613 GCF_902148845.1 Salarias fasciatus | reverse complement strand
CTGTACAAGCAGCCCAGCAGTTAGTACATGCACCATTTTTCATATTGATAGCTATTGTTCTCTGTGAACATGTATGCCCCTCCTTTAAAAAAACTAGTAACAGCACCCACTAGTGGCCCAACATGGAAACTGCATTTTCAGCCTTTCTGCCATTGTTGTGTAAACAGGGCCTGGGTTGACCTGTTCAGACCTTGGAACTAAGTTTCAGCTCCTCGAATCTATCTGCTGGTTTTCTTTCTTAAAGTCTCCACATTGAGTCTCTCTCCTCCTCCTTTCCTTCATTTCTTCACTCCATAATCTTCTCTCCCGCCTCCCTAAACCTTCCCATCGCTTTCTTTCGTTCCTCTCTCCCTCTCCACAAACCCACCCTGTATTTTTTGCTGAACAGGCAGATCATGAATCGAGCGGCTGTTGTCGAGGCGGCTGCTTCCTCGACTCGCTTTATCAAAGTCAGCCGGCTGCATTAAACACAGCGTCGAGGCCGCGAGGAGGAGGGGAGGGAGAATAAAAAAAAGCCATTCGGGGGTCTCTCCTGCGCCTCCTCCGCATTGAAATGAGGACGCGGCAAAGCCGGCCCTGCTGGGGGAACACGGCGAGGAGCAGGCCTCACACGGAGGGGTCAGGCAGCAGAAGTTATCGTAGTCAAGAGGGCCAAACAGAAGGGAGGATTTCTTCTCTCTTCCACACCTTTTGTTCCTTCAGGATCTCATTTCTTGCTAATGTCGGTGAGGTAAAACCTCCTTCACGCTGTTAAACCCTCAGCTGTGGCCGTGAGCTTTAGTAGGTGACCTGATGGAGGGTGGGACAAGTGGTTAAAATGAGTTTTAGTGCCTGGAGCTTCAGCTGCTTTGTGCTCTCGTAATGGAAAATACCACCCAGAGAGATTTTAGCATCCTCAGAACCAGAAACAAGAACACCACCGGCTCCTTTCCTCGCTTGAATTTGAACATGAAGCAAATATTGCATCATATAAAAAGCAAATGGAAAAGCTGGAGCAGCGGCAGAAAGATGCAAATTCAGGTGTTGCTGTTGTGGATTGATGCAGCTCATTTCTTAAGAGGCTGAAAGTGCTGCAGAAACAAAGTTTGGTCAGAATAAATGAACTACTGGTCATCATTCACTCTGTCCTCAGAGGCAGAGAAAAACATCATGTGATCCAGTTATGAGGCCTTTGTCCAACTGTGGGACCACAGGGTTTTTCTGTATACAGCTTTTGTTGTATATGTCTATGTGTCTACATCTTTTCATGGTAGCCCTTCCTTTAGCCCAGGTTTTGTTTCATAAATTGGATCATTGTTGGATGATTGATCATTGAATCAGTCAATAAGGGCTTGTTTACACGGCAACGATGTCAATGAAAATGCCAAACTTTCGTTGTGTTTTGGGAGCGGCAGCAGAGCCACTACAAATGCAACTATTGCGAATTGCAAATTATTTCCACGTCCTCTCCCTATTCCAGAAAGACTTTTATTAATGTTTCCTTTGACCCTGGCGCAACATGTTCCTGAACCCAGAGGAGAAAACTTTTGCCATACATCTCTGATATGGACATTAGGATTGATAAAGTAGTACTATCAATATATTAATAGCATTTCATTATCAGTAAGCCTTTATTAAGTGTTGTGTCCTGCATGGGAGTGGATCTAACCATCTGCTGCTGCTAGCAATCCTTCCACTGCCAAACAGTCATTAAAAATAGTGAAATGAGCTCAGACATAAATGCTGCGGAGGCAAATGCCTTCTTCCAGAGCCTAAGTTCAACCCGGAGTCATTATTTTTAATAGAGTATCAATCTTGTTGTGAATCAATAATACTAAGAGCTGTTTAAATCACTGTCACTCATGAAAGTCGTTCCCCGTCTCCTTGTTTTTCCTGACATCTGACGTCTCACAATCGCTTTCCTGGTGCTGGAGTCTGAGATGTCTCTGCAGTGAGCGGCTGCAGCACGGCGACGGGTTACTTCCAGAGAAAATATCTAATGACTGAAACTACTACTGGATGTAGATGTTGACTGAGCTAATTCAGGATAAATGGATTAAAAGAGTGAGCACAACACAGTTCAAAGTAACAATATGCCGACTAAAAGTACAACTGTGACAGAGTCGCTCATATGAGCACAAAAATGTAGCTAATGTTACAGCTGAGCTAGTTCTGGAGCAATGAGATGCTCCTGCTCCTGAAAAGCTAACGCTAAAGCTAATGAACAGCTCAATAAGCAGTAAAGGGTGAGACAGCAACCCTTTTCACACATGAAAAAAAAAAATGCGATGAGCTCAGACAAACTACAAGAACTGAATTTGAGTGATTAATCCTTTTTTCTACTCCAATCCTTCAGTTTCACAGACATAGAAACAACAGGATATATGTAACGAGAGGGAAGTAATTGGGGCCAATCATGGGCCAACAAACAATTATCCTGCAGGGAGAAGGCGACTATAAAAACCACAAATAACCCCAGCTGTCACTTTTAATCCTCTCACCAGGTTTCACTTTGTTTTACCTGCTGATTCACTGATGACTGCTTTTTCTGTTCGAGTCGACGTGATGTTCGGGAGGAGAGTTATGGTTGTGGTTTGAACCCTAGCGTTGTACAGCTGCCGGCCAAACAGCTGTACGCAGCAGTGCAGCGGGCCGTAAAACTGTGTGTGTCTGTGTGTGTGTGTGTGGTAAAAAGCTCAGGTGGCGAAACATTCACCACCCCGGCTTCACATCCACTCAGCTGAGGCTCCAGTGTGTTTACATGTGTATTCCTTTGACTGTGCTTCAGTGGATTAACCGCCTCTGGTTCGGTGTCATTAACTGTGTTGAACAACAGTTGCTGCATGGTACAAATTATGACCGTAGCTGGATTAACCTGCCAGGGTGCCCCGAGGCAAAAATGAGCCCGTAATGACCTTATGTTTAAGAATTTAGGAAAACAAAGCAGGTGAGCACAGACTCAGCCTTAAGGTTCGTGTCAAGAAGCTTATTTGTGCATAATTCTCAAACAAAAGCTGGAATTACACTTCTGAAGTATTAAAAACAGAGGAATTTGCTGTAATTGGGGTTTTTTTGGGGGGTTTTTCCTCTATGCTGATGATACAGCCTTGATAAAGACAGCAGGAGCAGCCGCAGGAGTCACACTCACAGAACTGCAAAGGTAGAAATTCACGTAGGCACCACATCTTTAGATTCAAAGAAGAGGCTGGGTGTGTAAAAAAAAAAAAAAAAACAGCAGTGAAACACATGATTAGCATCCTTAAATATACATTGCAGCAGCCAGTAATGCAATAACAGCCAATAATATGCTAATTTTGGTTTCTCTAAATGCAACAATGCCAATATTGTAAATCACAAAGTATAACAGAGTAAAAGTTGACAAAGAATACCATATAATGTATTTATCCTCAGTGAAAGAGCTTTTTTTCCCCCCTAATTTTTTAACTTTGGATCAGGCCACACCCCTTTTATTCCATCTACCAATCACATCATAGTATACGTGTCAATCGTTAACGTTAGACTCATTGAAAAGTGGAACATTGTTCCAATTGTTGCGCTATAGCCAGTTAGCATTAGCATCGTTTTGTCAGCATGCTCGCAGTGATTCCATCCTTTCACCTTCTATACATCCAACTTGGGTTCAGGTATCTTTTCCAACACGTGTGGGTGTTTCTTATTCCATCTTTTACAACACATTATAGAGTAAGAAATGCTCTAGCAGCATTAGTTTTTACTTTGATACCAGCCTGTGTCTAATTTACCTGTGGTTAGCCCAGTTAGCTTTCTTTTGGTGGTTATGTTAGAGTAGTTGACTTCAGTAGTAAAGTAACTACTGATCAAAGAAGTAATGAGTAACTATGCTCTTGTAGTACTTTTTGGTCATTCTTCCTAAAAACAGACAACACATATCAACAATATGGTAGGAATGGAGTGTTCTGTCTACCGAGTGGAGGCTTCTTTTTCAAAAGTAGGTTTTGTCACTTGCAGTCGAGCACACAGCAGCAATCTAAAAGTAATCAAAGTAGCCTTTTTTCTGTGTCACGTCCTGTTTAAAACTGATCCCTCAAACTTGTTTGGATTCACTCGATTCGGCCCCCCGAACAGAGGGGTCGTCCATCCCAGCCCTGCTGTTGCCACGACAACCCCTCCCCTCTCATCTCTCAGGTGCCCTGTGAGCATCCAGACATCATCACTCCTTCCCTTCTCCATTAGACATAATGGCGTTATTAATGACTAAATAATAAATGTCATTATTTGGGTCGGGAGGTCTTTCAGTGTGCATGCTTGTCATAGATTCAAACGTCAAAAGTGGAAATAAATAAGGAAAAAAAAAAATCAAGGAAGAAGGCAGCAGGAGATAAAAGGACAGACACAGAGGGTAAAAATAATATATTTGTAAAAATAATAGGATAACAGCCATCACATGAAAGGAAGTCTATAAAAATAGGTTTTAAGAGGAGATATGAAGACAGATGCATTCACCCCACCACCACCACCACCACCACCACCAACACCATCACTCTCTCTTTTTCTGTTCTACCCCGTCAGAGTCTCTCGGCCTCGCTCTCATCTGCCTCCCGCTGCAGTGGAGATGAAGTGTTGCTCTTGTTTTAATTATGCAGAGGAGGCTGCAGAGCAGGACATGACATGTTTCAGTGTCGTCGCCAATTAAGCGGCGTCACCCAGTCGTGGCGCCGTAAGTGAGGGAGGGAGAAGGACGAGGAGGAGAAGGCATGAAAGGGAGAAGGTGGGGGGAGCTGAAAGAAGGAGCCGGCTGGATGTATGAGTTCTTATTTCCCATGCAAATGGAGACGCTGTGCCTTGAGTGTGCTGACAGTGGCAGTAGTAGCAGCGGTAGTGGAATGATCGCAGCAGCAGTAAAGACAGCAGTGTTAGTGGGACCAGTGAGAGCATCAGTGGAAACAGTAGGAGTTGCTGGTTCCAGACGCAGTAGCACTTCATGTTGAGGCTGGTAATGGTGGATGCTGCAGCTGTCAAACCAGAAGTACTCTTGGATACAAGAGGGTGGTAACCGGGGATTCATACAGTCGTCATGATGTGGATCGTAGCAGTTGAAGGTGCAGGAGTAGAATTTAGAAGGGGATGCAGACATGTGACTCCAAGCGGAGTGTGAGCAGACTGCAGTAACAGTCAGCGGTAGGTGTAAAAATAGTGCCTGTGCTCGCAACAATAGTACATTTATATAAATAATGTAGTGGTGGCAGTAGTATGCATGGCTTGAAATATGCTTTGCACTATTAATCCAGTCTTTATGTATTTTACTGCACATGCTCTTTCAGGAGCTGGTCGCACACCTTCCAGTACTGCAGATTGATCTAAAAATACAGCCAGCTCTTGCACCTTTATAAGCACATGCACACACACACCATTACAATACCATTACAACATCAGTGCAAATGTAGTATATACATATAACTTTTGCACACTGCATTTGCACCTTTCACTGGAAGCCACACTTGAACCTACACGTTTTGCACCTGTCTTTGTAAAACTAGTATCTGAGGTTTGGTATTATTTACTCATTTTTTTGTGTTTTTGTTTTTATTCATTTTGCATTGCCAGCTCAAGCTGCTCAACAATGTCTTGTTTTTTTGTGAAACAATGTTCAATTGTATTCTGATTCTGAAAGGAAGCCGGCCATCACCTGCAGCCTCCCACTATTTAGTGTCTATTTCTGCTCCATCTGATGACTCAGTATCATCAGTATCATCAGTATCAGCGTGAAAACCACATTTACGCTCCAGTCTGACTGTGTGTAATATTAAAACACCAATGGCAAACTGTAATATTAACAACCCCCTCTTAAAGTCTTCTTTATCCTCCACATAATAATATTTTTCCCACCTTCGGTAGCTCCCTGCTGTTTGTGGCAGAGCAGATCCAGCGCTACATGGATATAGAGAACGTGGCTTAGTATACTGTTTAGTACATTTAGGAAATCAAGGCCTTGATTTTGAGCTTTGAGGTACAAATGCTCTATGACAAGTTCCAGAAAATGTAAATTTTCAATATTTCAAGTTTGGGACTGTTTTCACTGCTGCATTGTCATTGATGCTTTATTTTTGGTAAGAGATGTAGATTTTTTTTTTTTTTTTTTTTTTTTTTTTGTGAAGTCCACCTCAAATTCTTTGGTCTTTTCAAAATTGGTGCAGATGCTGTCGTGCCTTCACTAATCTTCAAGATTTTTCAGATATACAACCATGTCATCAACATATTGTATGATTCGGCTACCAGATTAGTAACTGGCAGAGATGTAAAACTTCTCCAGCAGGAGACTTAAGAGACCTTGACATGGGTTGATTTGAGGGTTTTGTGGTAGATGTAACTTATTTTCTTCCCACTTAATCTGTCTTTAATAAGGCAGAAGTAGTGATAGTAAGAAAAAAAGGGAAACTAAACATGAAAAAGGCTTTGCGTGTGAAAGGAAATATTTTCCCTATCTTCTGGTTCTCGTAGCGACGCCGTGCTCGCTAGAAGCCACAGTCTTAAACTCTTCCTCTGCTCACTGTATTGATCAAAGCACACAGACTCTGTGGGCAGTGATTTGCATTGCATATTCACCAGCTCCCCCCCTGATATTTGAGTCTATTGTGGCTTTAAAGTGTCAGGCTGAGACACGGCTGGATAAAGAGGGAGTGAGCACGCTGCAGCGGCAGGTAATTACCACTCCTCCATCGATAACCATTCTAATAGACTTCCAACCGGCTATTTACATTAGGGAGGTGGCCCTCTTACCGTATTGACTTTCATAAAATATATGTGTGGTAGGCTACATTAAAATCAATAAAGCCATTTAAAGAGCATTATCATTAAGAGGCGGCTGTGTGTTAAGTGTGAGAGTTTGTGCGCTTGTGTGTGTGTGTGTGTGTGTGAGAGAGAGAGAGAGAGAGTTTGTGTGTGTGTGTGTGTGTGTATGTGTGGAGGAGGTGGCAATCTACTGCGGTATGATGCCTTAAACCAACATCATTTACTGCATGACTGCACCATCAGTCTGTCTGCCACACACACTCTCTTTCTCCACCATACATCTCTTTATAGTTCACTTTCAACTTGCTTTACAGGCCTCACACAGAGCCAGGCTTCTGAGAGTGAATAGGCTAAAAGGCACCGCTGGGAAAAGCGAAGATTAATCATACAGTCAGAAAATGATGAACACCTGTGCAATCTACAGAGCTGCACTGATGGAGGAGATGCTGCTTCCACAAGGATCTTTTTTTTCCCCCCCACTCCTCTGTACCTCTGTGAATCTTAAAGTTTCCTTTTAACAAACCCCCTCAGTGCTCCTCAACACAGAAACACCAAAGTCTCCCAGCTCACTGTTAGCTCAAGTGATGATGTTTCTTCCTGAAATGCATCCTGGGAGTCCCAGTTACCTCCGCTTGTTCTGGTTTTATGTCTGCAGGCTGACTTTTCATCCAAAAACACACATCTTCTGACTGCACTTGTTCGTCTTTAGTGCAGAAGATGCAACAGGGAGAGTTTCATGGGCGCTTCAGCTGATTCTGACTTGTATGATGATGAAGAACAGTTTAAAAAAAAAAACAGAGTAATTTCTGCCAATAGATTATTTGCCCATCTTCTACATCCATCAATGAGTTTCGAGGTGTTGAGGTCGATCCCTGCTGAATCTGGACAGGTCCTGCAGTCCAGTTATGCACTCACACTCACACCTGTGTGACTTTCAACATCATCAGTCAACCTCCTCAACTTTGGTTTTGGATATCGGAAACGGTCCTCATGTTCAACATGAACTCGAACTGCAATCTTTTTTGATTACTAATCACTACACCACTGCCCAAGAAACCATAAAATGCCAACTATACACTCAAAATAATAAGGAACTGTTCCTTATGAACCTGCACCAGTAATCATAAATGGAGTTCACATATTTACTTGTTCACAAACTGCCCAAAATGATCTCAAACATGGACAAGTGTAAACTCAAAGTTGCCATTTAGCTTTATATATATATATATATATATATATATATATATATATATATATATATATATATATATATATATATATATATATATATATAGCTTTATTTAGGACAACCTGGACTTGAACCAGAGACAGGAAGTGCTCCACCACTGCAATGCAGTGCAGTCTGGACACAGTCAGAATGAATGATCCCAGAGAGACAAGCTGGTGGCCTTTATGTAAATAAAGATGGAAACCACTGCTCTAAAGCTCACTGCTGGGATATTCAATAAAACTGAGTATACTCAAACAAATGGATAATACTCTACATTGATAATAAAAACAAAAGGACCAGACAAGCAATTACACAAATAACCTCCTCCAACACAATCACTTTGTCTAATATGTTCATTTTGATGATGATGTGCAACTTAGATACAATTTGATAAGTAAATATAGACAAAAACAAGGATCCTACAAATATCTCCAGTATAAATCAGTCACATAAATATATCTCAATCACATAAATCAAACTGCATTGGTGGATGAGATGAAGACTTCAGTTTATGAAAGAGGTTTTAAATGCACTAACAGATTTTGACCATAATCCTCTTTTTTGGGGGGGTTCACAGGGGTAAAAATAAATGTTTTTACTGTAAAATACCTTAGAAAGATCCAAATCTGGAAATATAATGGGCCCAAGCAAGGCAAATGGGGTCATTTAAAAATATGAAATGCACAAACCGTGCACACATGTGGAAGCTGGTCTACTGGAATCAGATACTCAGGATGGCTCCATCTGACGGATTTGCAAAATTATGCACATTATCAATTTAATCGATTTAACATGTTTACATCATGAATGTTCAATATCGGGACTTCTGCAAAATACTGGAGGTAGTTTATGTTCAGTGTTTAATGCACAGTGTCAGTTCAGTGTTTAACCACATTTTGCAGGAGATCACTTTCATTTAACAGGGTCTGAAAAACCCCAAACCGTTTTAAGCAGGATCTTAGTAAATCTGACACAGAAATACTCAGAAATATGAATACTATAAGACTTGAGGTCATGTTAGTGTTCTAGTCAAGACCATGTAATCTCAGACATAAGATCAGAGCATCCTAAGACCAAGGCATGATGAGAATGTTAAGGGACTGAGACCAAGTCAAGGCCAAGACAGGATCATCCAAAACAAGATCATCAAGCCTTCAAGGGGCTGAAACTCAGTCAAAACAAAGACCAAACCATCTCAAGACCAAGACAAGACTAAGATTTTAAGGGTCTGAGACTCGACAAGACCAAGACCAGAGCATCGCCGGACTACTGAAGCATTGTTGTAGTACTGCGGTGGCAGTTTGACCTTTGAGATGACCCCTCCTACCTGCAAAATCTTCTTGTTTGATTCGACTTGATGCGGCCACTTCCACAGATTTTATCTTTCTCTCTGTGTGAAACACTGTCTATGATCTCTACGCTGGCGGATACTCTCATATAGATTCTATAAAGTGTCTTATCCTGACTTTATCTCAGATGTGCAAATCATATCTACATTTCGTCCTCCAGATTGAATCCCAGGACCTCCAGGTTGCTTTCCGATGTGACCTTACCTGAAAGACAGTATTTCCCTCATATTTTTCTCTCCTTCCCTGCAGTGTTTGTGTGCTTTTCCTGGTTCTGGTAGCAGTGTGGAACCTCGGTCTGACCTGTCAGTGTGATCTATGTGCAGAGGCATCAGAGGGGCTCAGCTGCAGCACTGATGCAGGACTCTATATCAGCCCCCGCCGCCCTCCCCTTCCACCCATCTCTCCGTCTCATTTGACACTGAATTAAGTCCCACCTGAGCTGCCGTCACTCCCATCATGCATCAGCCGGCCACCTGAGTCCCCTTCCTCGCACCCCTCAGTCACCTCGCAGCGCCATCACTCATGTTCTTCACAGCTTCTCTCACGGCGGCGCTGACGAAGAGGAAGATGAGGACGGATTGAAAGTGTTCATCTCCTGCTGCCGAGACTCTGTAACAGAGTCAGTTTGGAAAAGAAACCACTGGAAGTAATAGAAACAACAGAAAATTGTGTTTTGAAAATTGAGTTTGTAGATCAACTTTAGCCACAGCTTTTTCCAGTGATGGCCAGCGGTGTAGTCCAGGGTTCACGGCGTCAAAACAGCTGTTTTAGTGTTATTGTAAGCCGAAGCATTCTTTCTTTTTCTTTTACCTGTTACATTTTACTAAATTTCTGTTTACTGGAGGAGTGCCTCTCTAATCTTGGACTTAAATCAGTCCTCCTGAAAACTACATGAAAATAGCATTAGCGTATGTTTGTGACCATAACGATGCAGTAAAAGCTAACGTGGTAACACTGGACGTAATGCTTCTGATGAAATGAGAAAATAGCTAAATACTGTATTTAAATGTAATTGTATAGTGTCACTAACACATTTCTCCCAAAAACAATAGTATCAGAGTAACATATAGCTTCCTGATGCTTTATTAAATAAATATAATCCAGAAAGTTCAATATATCTCAAGGGATACAATAGTTATTTTCTTGAGACAACTTTTGCAAGAAGCACATACCTTGTTTTTTCCCAGTGTATCCCGCTGAAAAGTCTTTGTAACCTCATGTTTTGAGGTCAAACTCAACACACTAAACATGTGGTTAAAGTTTTGAGGAAAGGTGCACAAAACAAAGTCTTTTCATTTATGCATAAATGCGTTGTTGGATCCTGAAGTTTAAGAAGAACAGTATAGAAGATGTATTTGTGACTTCTGCCATAAATGTGTAATGTGATGGGAGCATTTAGGAGAAAAAAAAAAAAAAAAAAAAGAAAAGAAAATTCCGGGTTCAGGAGGTTACAGCACAATTGTCACAATCACAGCACAGCCTCGTTATCGCCAGGCCCTCCACATTACCCGTCAACCCGTCAGCAGGCTGTCGGAACATGCTCCAGGTCTCGTTAAGCCAGGAAGTCCACAGCTTCATTCATTATCTAATTGGTTTCCAGGAACCTGGATCCCTGCAGCCGCGACCTGATCTCTGCTGCCTCGTCCCGCGGCGTGGGCTGTCGGTTCATCCGCCGCTCCGGGTGTCAAAGTGTCACAAACAATGCTTCCACTCTGTCCTTCTCATTGCGTAACAGGCAATTATCAGTGTAAACCAGGGCTGATTATTTCTCCCTGTTCCCGCTGTTGTCGTCTAAATGTTTTCACTGTGTGGCCTTTACCAGGAGGGAGAGGGGAAAAAAAACCTGGCGGTTAACCGTTAATAGGCTAATTACAACTCTGCAACCAGTCAGGTCTGAGCTCGCTTCACTCACTGAGGGAAAGCAGTCAGACAGAAGTTTGTCACGACCGTAAATACAGCTGACTGTGGCTAAATAGCTCAGTTGAAAGTCAATCTGTCCAATCAGAGGTCGGAGTTCCTCGAAACGGCAAAGAAGCTGGACCATCTGCAGACCGCGAAGACTTTTCTTTGGCAAACCTGATAAAAATACATTACAATAATCAAATCGTGACAAAACAAAAGCATGACTGAGGACCTCAGCATCATGAAAATATGCAGATCGGTAACCGCAGAAGGTAAATACAGCAGATAGGTCCAGATAGACTCAGCAGACAGGGTTAGAACAGTCTTTACAGGATGTAGTTTTGGAGGTGCTGCTGGGTAGTTAAATGATAAGTTGGTAGTACCACAAGGTGGAGAGGTGGGTTTCTAAGTTAATCGGTTGGTTATTTAGTGGTTAAAGTAGAGAGGTTGGTAGACAGAAAAGGAACCTGACAAACTACTTCATACATTATTACGACAACAGCAGTTCTTTTCCATTTGATTTTCTCGACGGCCATTATCTTCATTTTCAGCTCCACGTGAGTGTTTTAAACTTAATTTTTGTGGTATATAAATATATATACTTTGAACCACTGTTTTGTTTATGCACAATGATAGTTTAATTCAGGTTTCTCCAGTTCTCAACATTAATTTTTCATTTCTTTCCAATGTTATTACCGTATCTCTCTCTCTCTTTTTTCTTGTTTTGCTTGAAGGTGTTTTTAAATCAAGCTTTTCTTCCATTTTCGATAATCACACTCATCAAATTCCTTTGATCTGAAACTCGTCTTGCATTCACCGTCCTCTTGTTTTTCCTTGGTTTGTCTAATTATCACATTTTCAATCATCTGTGAAGCACTTTGGATCGTACAAACCTGAGAGAAGGATCAAAATAACACCATTAGACCATGGCACTTTTAACTTGTTTCAACTGCGGTGTGTGAGTCACTCTAATTTCTTATAATGCTGCGCCGAAAAGACAACAGAGGCATTGCAATTCTCTGACACACACAAGCACACACACATACACACACACACACACACACACTGGGCCTTGCACTGTGGACCGGGGGCGTCCATCTTGGCCGGCCGTCTCACCGCAGGCCTGCAGAGGGAGAGTCGTCCTCCCACAGCAAAGGTTAATCATTGTGCACCTGACTCCACAGGACCCGTCTCGCCGCCGACGCCATGATTTAATCACACGGAAAGAGAGAGGAGGCCCGACGCTGCGCTGCCAAGTGGCTCCGACCCGACCTGAGGCTCAGAGCAGGAGCAGGCAGGCCGGAGGAGCGAGTGCAGCCGTAAAACACACACTCCCTCCAACCGGACTTCACCTGCTTTTATTAGTTTGCGTGTTCTTCCTGTATGAGGCTTTATGTGCTTCACACAAACTTATTGGGAGGAATTTTTTAGGTGTGAAAAAGCCTGAAGAGGAATCAATGAAGAAAATTCAGTTTTATAGTGAAAGGCCCATGGGTTTTAAATTAAAGGAGATAAATCACACTTTATTAATCCCCTTGGGGACATTTCTTTTTCTGCATTTACCCACCTTATTTCTAGGATGCAGTATGCAATGATAACCTTCATTTATATGTTTCCTCTTAGAACAAAGTGCTGAAAATAAGACATCAAATCAAGATAATATGCAGATGAAGACGTGAAGTTCTGGTTGAACATAGAATTTACAGCAGGTAGAAAGTGGCGCTCATTGTTTTCATAAAACAGCTGAGTCGAGTGCATCTCGGCCTTTCATGTATCCCAAACTGTCAACTGTGTGTCTTTCGATTTTTGATTCCTGACTGACAAATAAAGGAATTTCTCCTCTTGTCAATGTGTCTTCAGTGTTCATAATGTTCTGGCTGATCGGTTTCTATTAAATGAAGCCGGAGCTCGGTGTGAGTCCCTGTGGTCTGGAGTCATTACTGGATGAATATCAGCTGAAAAAAGCCAACAGCTCAGTGAGGAACTGATAGCCAGCTGTAGAGACGTAGACAGGTGAGAAAATAAAGCCCCACGAAGGAGGGAGGAGAGATCAGAGCAAAGCATTGTGGGTAAATATTGTGCCGATCTAAGTGATCGCTAATGCGGTTCTTATCTCTCATCAGAGCAGATTAAGGGCCAGCTGAGAAGCGGCTGGAACCGAAGGTGGGAAAATGTGCATGTAGTAAAAAGCTTTTTATTTATTTTTTTTTTCTTCTCTCCCTTCCTTCTGATGTTTTCACAGCGAGCTGAATTATCATCCTTGGCTTTCCCCCGAGCGGCCGCGGCGGCGATCGAGCCGCCCGCCTGCTGCCGGCAGCGAATCGCACGTCTCTAATGATGTAAACAAACGACCCGGAGGCTGCGGTTCACCTCATCTGCAGCCGGAGCGCAAAAACCAGCGCTTATCCTGAGCCGCGGCGCTCCGTGAGGGGGAGGCGACGGGAAACAGGCTGCGGACGGCGACCTCACATCACTCGGCGCTGGCAGAGACGGCGTGGCCGGGAGAGGCCAGGCCTTTGAAGTCCCAACCTGTCTGATGTGCACTGACCTATGATAATAGCACAGATATGTTTGATCTTTGGTTCTGAAAAAAAAAAAAAAAAAAAAAAACATGACCTTAACTAGTTTTTTTTTTTTTTTTTTTTTTTAACTGGGGACTTTTTGTGTGGAGCTGCAGAACGGCGGCCATATCCTGAACGGATCCGCCACTCCAGCTGAAGATGCGTCACGTGTTTGTTTACCACAACCCTGTGCACCAGTATCGAGGAGGGTGTCCTGAGTTGTATTATTTAAAGACTTGAGCTAGGCGATGGTGTGCAGGACTGAGGTGTCCTGGGGCCGGGAGTGTCCACATTAGCATCACGCAGTGTCTCAGAGGGACGTAGAACCAGGCTAATAACAATTCATGAGTGAGTAAAGCAGGTCAGAGCATATTTAGCTGCTAGCGAAAACTTCGGGGGAATCAGGACCTGATAAGACTATAGACGGACTTGTCGTCGCACAAAGAAGTTTGAGTCAAATTCAAGGAAATTGAGGAGAAAACTTTAAACATCTTTACAGAGTGAAGTGATGATGTGAGGCAGGCTCATGGTTTGTGCTCAAAAATACAGAGTTTGATAAAGTTTTAGGAGAAAAGCCATAAAAATGTTTGTTGGGCCAAGAGAAGCAAGAGTTCTTTAAACGGGAGTAGCAGGTTGGTTAATGAGGCCATAATAACGTAATATGCAGTCTAGTCTTCATTGGAAACATAAAAATGAAGAATTTTAATAAAACATCCTGCTTGAACCAGACTGATCAGGCTGTGGGTCTCAGTGGAAATGTGTCAGATTGGAGGTAACTTGGCTCTTATTTCAGATTGTTTGCTTAATTTTCTGCATAAACACTAATATATCTGAGACTAACACACATGAAAGAAATGAGACAACAATCAAGGAGGAAAGAGCAAAAAGACACGGACTGAACATTTGTGACGGACTGTGAACTTCCAGGATGGAGCTTTGCTTGTTCCCTGATCAGCTGGGATGAGATCCAGCGGGCCGGGACCGTCGGAGGAGGAAGCAGGACTGGTTTGGTCTCAGCAGGACGGCGTGTGGAAGCTGATCTACATGCGACCGGGAAACACTGGGGATTATGCAAAATCCCACAGATTTTCTATTTAGCATGTTTTTCCTTCATGAATAAAGAATATCAGGCTTGTTCCACATCACACAAAACGCTGGGAGGAGTTTATGCTAATTGATTAGTGTATGCAATGTGATTTACTACTTCTGAAAAGATTTCACCGTGACTTCTGTTTACCGACTTACTTTTTTGTGTTTTACCTTAAAATTTTGGTTTTCAGTTCGGCTCCAAAAATAACACTTTCAACACCAAGCTGAAACTCAACCACAGCCGATTCTTCGCAGATCACAAGCAGAAATGCACACAAAATAGAGGCGCAGTCTATTCACGTGAGCATTAAATTGATCTTTCTTCATGTAGGATTTTAATAAACCAGGTCCGCAGTGTTTCAGCTGCTGCTTCCCAGGGTCAGCTCGATGCTGGAAATGGAGTGGGGATTCAAACCGGCAGTTCTCTAGTAACAAACTTACATCCTTGACATCTAAGGCAAAATACATTACAGCATATTGGCCAAATTCCAATTATTTATTGAGCAGAGATAGAAAATTAAAGAGGCTCCATTTTTATTTGAACAGTTCATCTGACTGCAGCAAAACTGAGAACGAGAGGGAAATGTTTGTGTTTCTTCCAGCTGTAAAATGGGATTTCCACAATAATCAGGCACGACAAAGGTTATTAAAAGAAATCTGGATCAGCGATGGTCACATGGCAGTATGGAAAACTGATAGCAGGCTTCTGCTGAGTCCAATATTTCCCCAAGATCAGCAGTTCACGCCTCTTTAATCTGCGTCAACGCACCTTTTTTAATTTTTTTTTTTTTAGAGTGTCTGAACAGTTATCTCCCCTCCTGGTTCAGGCTGATAAATACACTGCGATTTCACACAAAAAAGTCCCTCTTTGTGCACCTTTAAATGAGAATTAATAACTGTCAGGCTAATGGAAAGATTAATGAATCCGCGCCGTAACCCTGTGAGTTTACATAATGCGTATTTACACTGAAAAAATACACACACACACACACGCACATTATTCCAGCGTGCATGCAGCGGAGAGGCCCGGTTCGTATTTAGCCGCAGTATCTCTGCTAACTCTTATCGCCCGGGTGCGAGGCTTTATCAGCTGCGAGGCGCCGGCAGAATGAGCATATCTGCTCACCACAGAGAGCAATATGAAAATTACCCTGCTTTTATAATCATAATTCATGCATTTTTAAATAAATGTAGTTTGTAGGAGGCTGACTCAGGACTTTCTGGGTATTTTTCCTGGAAGTGCCGCTCTTCTAGTTCACATAACAAAACTGCTGGGATCAACAAGCTTGTTAAAGTTCCACATGATAATAGTCGCTCCTTTTATTAAAAGCAGGAGTCTTGAGGAGGGAATTAGAAAGTGAAGCACGCGGCTTCGCGAGACATAAAGCTGCGAAATGTTTAATCAACGAGAGATTAAATAGGGCAGATGCAAAGGTTTAAAGACTGTAGGACGGAGGAGCCGCAGCCCGTAGCGACGGAATGCTAACACTGTTAGCAGCAATCTGTCAACATTAACCTGGGTCTGCATGGTACCGTGGTGTTTAGCAGATCGCTGGTTTGATTCCCGGTGGAGGGCCCTCTCTGCATCGAGGTTTCCGCCAAGTCGGATTGTTATTCCAGGTGACTGTCAGCTCTAAAACCACCAAATCCAGGACAGTATGGACTTTGAATTATGATACTCTGGAGACGAGCCAAGTTATCGTCCATCTGCGCTCGCATGTGCAGAAGAATTATTTACTGGCTGCTTTTTCTGCACCGTTTTCATCATCACCAGATCGGCAAAACGCAACAGACGTTCTTCAATTTCACGAGACATCATCGACTGAATGGCCGCTGAGGCCAGTTAGCACAGAAATAGCCTGAAAAGAGACATGAACTAAAACTATCCGGAAAACAAGTGAAAACTTTATCACAAATCTAGTCTCAATAAAGACCTTTTTTTAAATCGCTGGTCTTATTTTGGAGAATTTTCAAAAACAGAAGGTGATAAATTACAGCAAAATATGCAACTATTTTGCTGTCAAGATTATTTAAGTAAAGACGCGCTGACTTTGACGGCACTGTGCTTTTATTAATGCTTCTTATTTTCAAAAAGTTCTTTCTCCTCACTCTGGAATTTCTTGAATAACTGAAGTAGATTTTTTTTTTTTTAAGTGTCCTCTTACAGATTCTTCAGATAATAACTATGCTCAGAGCAGGAATGTTTTATTTCATAATCCTGCAAACTGACAGTTGAAGCTTGTTCAAACACGAAAAAGAAGGAAATGTGTCCTTCACGTCCATGCACCTGCACGTGCACGAGCACCTCGTTCACGCTCATTTGGTGCGTTTGCTACCATGTCGGCTGGAGCCACCCTGCAAACTGCAGGTGAATAAAGCGTTATAGAGGAAGAACGGAACAGAACTCAAAAGAAAAGGAGAAAAAGGTTCATGCCGCGCCGATGTTAAGAGAGTTACACTCGTCTACGTAACTTAAATTCAACTGATTTTCCATAAAGCACAAACTGGCGGTTCACAGTCATTTGGCCCTTTTGCTTCGACCTTCAACTGCAAGAGAAAAATCTTAAAGACTGTACATGGTCTTTTTTTCTGTCAAATAACATCTTCATAAATATTTAACCGATGAAAGTGGTTGTTTTTGCCCGGTGTTACATTAAATGCATTTTAAAGGACTTCAGTGTTTAATGTAATGAATTCCTTAGAATTGTATTACTCTGCCATACTTACTGTATCATAATATTTAAAAACATGAGATACCTATAAAACTAATGCATCATAATCAAATTAATCCTGCAATATTATGCAATAAATAGCACTATATAGCATTTTGTTCCTAAAAAAATGGGTGGAAAGTATATTCTACTCAATTCTAGGTGTGAATCGATAAAGATCATTTTGATGTTCAAACTTTAGTGATGAAATATTTGATTATTTGGTAAAAAAATCATTGCTTTCACAGCTTTCATTACAGTATATAATGTAAAATAAAATAAACAAATGATATAAATTTTCTTTTTAAAAAAAAAACCCAAACGCAGGATAGAAGCAGGGGTGGAATGGGTGGGTCAAACTGGGAATCAGGAGAGAATCAATTGGATTTCTAACCAGATCTACCAGCTGAGCCACAGTGACTCTGTTTTGAGCTCCTAATTTAATAAATGACTTGGTCAGGATGGATACTGAGCCCCCCGTACTGAACAAACCCCGAGGTGAAATGTTTGAATATCAAAGGACTGCAAATGGTTTAGAGCGGTGCTGCAACACAAACTGGTTTTAAACAACAGAACTGTACAGTGGGGTCTGCCGGACGGTGTAAAAAAAACATCTTAAAAAAGTTTAAATGACGCAAAATTAGGAAAAAAAAACAAAGATGGCATTTTTCAGAATAAAAGTCAATGCCATCTAATGGAAATTCAAACGTACACTTTCAAAGTTTTTACTCTTTCTGGTATCAAACATCCACGGACAGTTTGGTCCCATGAATATTGGTTCAGTTTAATCTTCCTAACATTACTGCAAACAAAGGTGACTGGCTGACAAGACTGATTGAGTGATCTTTTTCAATATTTGAAAAAAAAAAACAAAAAACTAATAGTTTTTCAAACAGAAGTACAGATAAGATACCAGTATTGATAGTGGATAGTCGTAGCACAGCCTCGGCAGTATCCGTCCCTATGAGCTGGTCTTGTGGGAAGTGGAATCCAGCAGCACAAACCGGAGCAGCGTCTCAAACACTCTCACAGCTGGGCGCCAAACACAGCGCACTTTTCACGCTCAGCGATCATCTCGGACAAACTCTCCGCGGTGTAAACGGCGGCTGTGTTTCTGGGCCGCTGCCCGGCGTCGGCTTGGACCAGCTCCATCTCCACCCACCTTTTCCCCGGATCCGGCAGGGACGGGAGACGGGTGGACGGAGTTGAAGCAAACCGGCACTTTGCATTTTGAGTTATGCGTTCATCACTGCGCTCTTGTTTTGAGGCCCGAACACTCGGGGAGTAAACAGAGAGAGAGAGAGAGAAAAAAAAAAGCCATCAAACAGCCACTTTACAGCACAGTCAGTGGAGAGGAGTTCAGTCAGGGACGGATCTGCTCTCTTTCACACTCGGGTGGCTGCTCTTACCGCTCGGTGTCAATGAACACTGTAAACTGCAGAAACAGTTTTGGGTTGCAGGCCGTGGTGAGGCGTCCCAGATGGTGCGTGGGAAGTTTTCCCTCTCCGCCGCTGATGCTCAGTTTCTTTTGTGACGCTGTGACAAATGTGTCTGTCTGATTTGAAGCCGTAACACAACTGAAATAATATTCATGACCAGATTTTTTTTTTTAAAAAAAAGAAAAAAAGTCCTGCGCTCACTGACGTGGCTCCATGATCTGCCTGTGAAAACAGTAAATCATCACTTTATTGCAGAATTTCAGTGTCTGACCTTCCTCGTAGATCATCTCCTCTCAATCTGTCAAACCGCTGATCCAAAACGGACTCGTGGGAAACACTGTTTGCTGAAGGCTGCCGCGAATAAACATTCAGAAATCAACATAACAAACACCGTTAAGAGGGGAAACATGATCGGCCACAAGATTATGACCACTAACAGGTGAAGTGAAACAACTGGAGAGGTTTTGATTTATGATTCCTCGTCCTGGTTCTGGTCTTCAGCCAAACTCAGCTCTGCTCTGATTGGCAGCAACGAATAAAAATGACATGAATGTAGAAGCACTTTAAAACTATGGCGGCCGTCACTCAGAGGCTTGTCAATGATGTAGCAGGACAAAATATTAGTATTGTACTGGAACATATCTGAAATTTACAACGATGTGTGATTAAAGATTTTATTTTTGCAACTAGACTAAATGAATAGATAAGACTAAATAAAGCTGCAGCACACAAACCACTGAAGTTACCACAGGAATACCATTCCAACAAGGTTACTTTCTGACATGTTCGGGTCTCCAGTCACTTGTCGGAAGGGCAGGTGGTCGAAAATGTTAATGTGAAGGCCTGCTGTTGTGAAACGAACCTGGAAAAGTCACCTCATTATACAGAGCCGACATCACTCCGCACTTCTTTAAAGGTCTGAGGACTGAATACTTTAGAACAGTAATCTATTACTAATAGAAATCTGATCTGGACTTGAGGACCGCATACAAGACGTGGCTAAAGTGGATAAAAAGCTATTTGAAAAGAAACATTTTGAACACACGAAGGGGGAAAAGGCAGCTTGTTGTTTCCTGTGGAGTCCCACAAGGGTCAGTTCTGGAACCTGAATAATTACATAATGTCCATTTAAGTTTAGGAATCAGGAACGATTTAAAACAGCACAGAAAATTTTCAGTACAAGAACTTATTTCTTTCAAATCCAACATAGAGAAAGAATTCACTGACAGAGAAAGAGGTTTTGAAATTATGTGACTTTCACATAGTTGAACACTTTTGATTGAAGAAAACATCAAATAAAGTAAAAATATTCAAACACTTGCAGAACTTGATGTTTTGAAAATACTTGCTGACAGACGCCGTCTAATCTTAGTGTTAATTTCAGACATTAAGTATCATTAATGCTAGTTTGGTTCCTATTTAACTTCAGTTTTGATGTTTCAAATAAAGATCACCCGAACCCCGATACCTTCGAAAAGTACAAGTCCACCTGGACGCCACTGGTTCCTTGTTTTGACAGGAAAACATTCAATAATGTATTCAAGGCCTTCGCCATGTAACAGAAGGAAATCAGCAGCAGCAGGGTTTTAAAACGAAATCAGAAGCTCGGCAGCAGCAAGAAGAAGAGAGAGAGAGAGAGAGAGAAAACCCGAGCTGCCGCTGAGCGAACAAAGTGTTTATCAGACGCTCTGCTTTCCTGGAGGCTGTCGCACCTTCCTGGGATCTTCTGAAGAGGTCCTCAGAAGTCGGGGATCTCCTCCGGTACGTGCCAGCAGGAGGAGGATGAATAGTCAAAGTTGGGATTAAAGCGGCGCCGCGCCGCTGCTCCCTGCAGGACGGGGAGCGGAGCAGGTCGGGGAGCGTTCAGTCGAAGCCACGGACCACCACCATCCATCTCCGGCCAAGTTCGATCATTTCCTCTGAAACCTTGAGGATATTCGACTCCCTCAGCCAGAAAATCTCAAGATGATGGTGAAAAACGACAGATAGCAGATAGATAAAGGATGGAGGACTGACGGAGGGAAGATAAGGAAAGTGTGCAGATGGAGAAGGAGAGATAAGAGGGAATGGTGTGAAATCAATATGGTGGACTTTGGTGGAAACTGAAACGTCTCATTTCTGTTCTTACATTTCCACCTTTTCATCTGAATCTTTGAGGCTGTAATTTTTCAGGATGTATTTAACATGTACTTATTTAACAAATGTTTGCTGCATCATGTTATTTGCTGGTCTGTCATCATGAGCTCATTGGAGTTCAGTGTCTTTCAAAAAGAATCTTCAACACACATTAGTCTGGAGTCAGAACAAGATCATGGTGCAGAAAACGAACAAAAAACCTTTAAAGCGATACTTCAACATTTTGGCAAATTGGCCCATTTAGCACAATTCCTTAGTCATTTCGAACAGCATACTTACTTTTTTTGTGAGGGCGAACTGTTGTTTATTCAGAGGTGAGTCGGGGAAGGTTTTCGGGACGGACACAATGGAAGTGGATGGTATTTTTGTTCCCCCTCGTCAAACTCATCAAATACACAATCCAACAACCCCAAAACACTTTGGTGGACACGTTATAATCCGCACATTCACTACGCTGTGAAATATTAATGCAAAATTATGAGATTGAGTTGTTTATGTGAAGATTGCTAAGACGGAACTACTTACTAAACATGGCGTCTGGGTGTAGTGATTTCAAAAGAAAAAGTAGTTCCCAGTATTTGCCTCAGTGTCGTAACGCTACAATATTATTTGTTGGTGTTCCACAGCGTAGTGAATGTGCGGATTATAACGTGTCCATCAAAGTTTTTTGGGGTTGTTGGATTGTGTATTTAATGAGTTTGATGAGGGGGAGCAAAAATACCATCCACTTCCATTGTCCGTCCTGAAAACCTTCCCAGACTCACCTCTGAATAAACAACAGCTCGCCCTCACAAAAAAAGTAAGTATGCTGTTCAAAATGACTAAGGAATTGCGCTAAATGGGCCAATTTGCCAAAATGTTGAAGTATCCCTTTAAGTAATTCCCAAAACAGCTCTGGCTGTCAAGAACTTAAATATGCCATTTCCTGAGAGATTTCCAATGGGCAGCAATGTACAATTCTTATTTTTCAGTGTCCTACCTTATATTCAAGAAATGGATAGTTTCTTGATTTTTCTCCCCCTCCTGTTCATCTGCTACTTTACGAGCAAACCACTGCACACAGCTTTGGTTCCATACCTGCATCGACCTCAAGACTCACACACCTGACTGGATAAAGTCACATCTTACTTATCTGGTTGTCCAAAGTCCAAACTCATGGTAATTTAAGGTGTTATAGAAGATGGATGCAACACTTTTCGATTGCTTCATCTTGCTGTGTCAGAAGTTGGACGTTCCAACAGTCACAAGTCAAACTGCCTTGCTAAATGGCATCTCAAACTCTTCTCATCCACCAAAATCCAAATTCTTCTCCAAATCTGTACCTGCATCATTCTTGTGGGTGATTCCGAGATGCTGCTTTTCTTATTTCGCTTGAGCTTTATTAAAATACCCTCTGAAGGAGCTGTGGTCGATTTCATCCATATATCTCACCTCGTTGGTGCCAAAGACAGCAGGAGTGAGGGCGAACTTCAAACTTTAACTTCAAAAGAAAAGATGAATGATCAAGTTTGGAAAAGAGCTTCGTTTCATCTTCTTCTCAAACTTTGTCCGTAGATTTAAAAAAAAAGTGCTTAAATGCATCTAGAAGAACATGATGAGCCAACTTCACAAAGCCTGGGTTTGGATGTTCAGTTGAGCGTAAATTGAATCCACAGAATCATTATAACAGCAGACATACAGAGATTTTACCCTTTTCTATTTCTCTGTCATTTCTTTAAACAAACGAGTCACTCATGCATAAGAAGCCATGTTTTCTCTTTCATTTGTTTCATCCATCCACTCAACATGTATAACAGGTTTAGTTTGCTTCAGCCGGACTGAAGCGGGTTTCCAGAATGGACAGAATATAAGAAAGCTGCTACTGTTGTGCGATCGAACAGATTTGATGCGAATGATTAGCTCTGGCTGATGTTTATGATCACTTCTTTATTAATGTCTAAACTCATCACTTCTGTGGAAAAGACACAGGGACGGGTGGAGGGTAGCTGATAGCGAGACACGCAGCCCAGTGTGAGCCATGTGAAACAGGCTAACATGGCCGCTCTGGAACAGAACAGCTGAAGATAATGACGCTCAATGACAGTGATTAACTTCCCCGTCTCCTCTATAGGAAGCCGTGAACGAGGGAGCAGGGTGGTAATTTTGCTGACAGAGAAATGCGTTGATTTGTTTCGCTCCGGCTTTGTTCACTGTCTCAGACACATTTTACACCAACCAATGTCACAAAAAGAAATCATACACATCTGGTTTGTGGATCGCTTCAGTGTCAGTTCTGAACTGGAATCAGCTTTCTGAGTGCTGGACTGGGTTTTGGTGAATGTTGAATGAGACTGTTATGATTCATTTGGTTTCAGACTAGATTTAAGGCTACTGATGAACTGCTAGGAGGCTAATTGAAGATTTGTTTTGTGCTAAATTTGGACTCTGAATATTTTCAGGGTAGTCGCAGAAAAGATTGAATTTTGGAAACTTTGGTCTAGTTCCGGAGCGCTATTTTAAAGCTAACTTTACATTCATCAGTCTAGTTGAAACTTATCTAATTTCAGGTTAGCTTCATGTTAGCTTGTGAACACTTTTCTTGCTAGTTTGACATTGTTTTCGGATTGATTAAATAACTCATTCTCAGCTAGCATTAGGCTAGTTTTTGTTAGAGTTTGAATTGCTATTGCTAAGTCGCTGGTTTGACTTTAGCTTTGTAAATGTATACTACAATTGAGTTAAATTTGGATGGGTTTAATGTCGTATTATAGCTATTAGCTTTGGGCAACTTTTCAGATTTGTTCTAAACTGGTATCCCGCTAGGTTTTTGTCAGTTTTCTCCTTTAAATCTTTTGCTGAGTTTCAAACCTAATGAGTTTCACAAAGCTTTGGATCAGTTTCAGAGATCCATGTTAGAGTCAAGACTTTAAATCAGATTCAGGCTGGTACTGGGTTTGTTTCAAACTGGTTTCAGACCAATTCTGAACTACAATCAGATTAATTTTGAGTGAGCTTTGGACTGGTTCTCATCTGAATATACCTTCATAGGGTTATGAATTTGTGCGAGCTTATACCTGTATTAGAATAATTTTCTACTAGTATTGAGTTGGTTTCACATTCATCTAGAAAATACTTTTTAGAGAGTTTTAGTTTTGTTTTTAAGAATTCAGACTTATTTTGAACTTAGTTTCAGTCTAGTTTTATGCTTAGTTGTGGGGAAGTTTTGGAGATTGTTTAGCCAGATTTGATTACAAGCAGTTTTGTAAAGCCAACATCCCTGCAGACAGGTTAGTTAAGGGGTTCACAACTTCTGTGGCCAACAAATGTTTTTGCCATTTTATATCAAATCAAACTTGTGTTGAGCTACAAAACATTTCTAACCTTCAAATGTATATATTTTATTGAACATTCTACACAACAGCTGTGTTTTAGGTTACATTACAGTATTTTTATAACTACAGTTGAGAATACTAAATGTTTTTTGTCACCTATTTTAGCAACGTCAGCAGCTTTTAAACATTGAGAGTTAAAATGGCTAAAAACGAGACATTTCAAATCTAACCATCAGAGCTATTTTTAGTTCTAGCCAATCCAGGCAATTTCCTCCATTTGACCTTTCCTGAAGGTTTTAGCTATTTTTGCCATTTTCGGATGTGTAAGTAAGTTAGCTTAAAATGTTGAAATCTGTGAAGCCACATGTGGCTCCTGACTTGCAGGTTCCAGACTCCTGGCGTCGCTGCGAAAAACCAGCATGTCTGATGGGGGATTTCCATCCTGCTTATCGTATGCTGAACGATGTGAGTATAATATGATGACATGACGTGTTTTCGCTCAAGGCTACATCTTCAATTTTTTCTTTCCCTTTACTTTCCTTTGGATTATATGAATTATGCACGACGGATAATGGTGCTGCGTTTGCTACCAGCGCTACATGTGCTCCCCCCTTAAACACCTTTAATCTGGAGCAGAAACCTTGATTTGTGATGTTTATGAAAAAATAATTGCGTGGATTTGTGGATTTTTGAACCCTGTCAACAGCAAACAAGCCGCGGCTGAGATTCGAGCCGGACGTGCGCCGAATCTCAGTTTGTTTTCTCAGTCAAACTGCTTCATTCAGCCTCATGAATAATGCACATTATTAAGCACAAACGTTTCCTGTTGCATCCTAATGTACTGTATTGCATCAGGGTTAATTTTTATCACCTCAAACTGCGCTGTGACAAACACCAAGCATGAATAAAACGTCTGCTAAATGCAACATTCTCATGAATACAAATATTTTCTACACTACATGGAGAGCGGGGAGGTCAATCAATATACTTTGGTCAACTACTTTAATTAAGTATATTCTACATATTCAGTTTTACACATGCATTAATGGATATTAATCAATATAGAAAAAGAAACATAATTAAAATATGATTACATCCACCGCGATTTATAAAAAAGAATAAATACTGGACTGCATCTTCAGTGGACTTATGCAAAAACTACTTATGTTTACTTTTTATGTTGAGGTTTGGGATGTTTTCAGGCTAATTTTAAAACTTATCTGATGCAAGTTTTTTTTTTGTTTTGTATTGTTTTGTTTTTTTTGCTGAATTTGGAAAAGGTTGAACAGAATAGAATAAAATAAAATAGGAGGTTAGATTTGGGCTGTTGGAAGTTTTGAGCTCAACCTGAAATGGTTTCAGCCTCATATTGAATTCACTCTTTGGTGTTCATTAAAGGATTTTTTTATTAATTTTTTTTTTTTTAGCTGGTTTCAGGTTACTTTCCACTGATCCCTGGACTGGTTTCAATTAACATTCCATTTAACTTTTGATAATAATGTCTGTTAGTTTTGAATTCAGGCATTTTTTCTTTTCTTTTGCTGCTTTACAGGATAACGTTTTGCTGGTTTTAACTAGTTTCACACTGGTATCACGTTCGTTCTAAAGTGGTTTCCAGGTATTTTGTTTTTGGCGAGCGTTGGACTCATTTTCAACATATTGCTGAACATTATCTGGTTTTAAATAAGGTCCATTACAGTTCCTTGCTATGATTGGACTGGTTCTGAATAACTTTTATTGTAGCCCTTTTTTTTTGTTTAATTGACGGTTTGGTGTCATGTTAATTCAGGCTTTTTTTTTTTTTTTTAGGTTCCAAGCCTTATTTATCGATTAGAATTCATGTTAAATCTGAAATCAGGATAGTCTTGTGATATCTATTGACTTGTTTCAATGCTTAATGTTAAATTTTGAGCTGATGCTGTTGCTGTCAGCTCTGTTTGACCTGAGAGAACAACCCAACATACTACCTATTAAGCGATCATAAAACAAGGAAAGGAGCTTGGTTGGCCAGTAAACTTTAGCATCCTCTACTCCTAAAAGCTAAATGTCTGTTTTACAGTACGTGTAACTGAAGCTGCTCGATTTCTTTCCTAGTATTTCCAGCCTTTCACGAATGATCTGAACCATCGCTCGCACTGTAAGAAAGTCGAAGAACTCTCGCTGTGTTTTAGGTCGCTGCCTGGGGGGGCCAGAGGTCACGTTGCTGCTTAATTAGCGCGCCGTCGGAGGGGGCTGCCGGCGACTGTCGACGACGAGATCCCACACGACGCGTAGCCTCCAGGTACACGTCGGATTGCTCCTCCGACTTTCACCCGACCGTGTGTGAAGTGTGTCACGGCTTTGAGGCTGATTGCATGAACTTAATGGAGTGTTATGAAAGTTGTATGTGTGTGTGAGTGTGTGTGTCTGTGTGTGAGGTTAGCAGCTGGGTGAGGTGGGGGTGCTGGGGTGGGGGCAGCTGTGGCTGATGTGGGTCATTTTTTTTTTCCCCCCTGTCTTTCTGTAATTTCCATGTTCCTCTGGGAAATAACGTCTGTGGACAGAAAGGAAGCTCTGATATTGTTGCGGCTGTGTTTGCTTGGCGTAGACTCATTATGGAGGATATTACAGTGGGTGTACAGGGGGCCTCTGGGGGCGGTCCTCTTATGAAAAAAAGAAAAAATCTCAATGACCCCGAAGTCAAATGTATATGAAGTCAAAAAATATCAAAGTGGAGGTTTGAAATGGAGATGAGCCAACAGGCTGTCGCTTCGCCAGGGCGATGCATTTTCACTCCAGGACTTCAAATTTCATGCAAAATATCAACTGTAGCGGAAAATTAGCATTTTGGAATGAACAACAATATGATTCTAGAACCAAATGACATTTTTTAACTGATTTAAAGCGAAAATGATTATGAGACATTAAGCTAGTTTTTCAGCTAATTTTAATTTTAAAAATAAACTATATTTCAAGCTAGCATTGCATTGCATTATTTTTCTGACATATGAGATAGTTGGAAAATTATGTCAAGCTGTTTATATGTTAGCTCTGATTAAATAGTAGACTGCCTGCTTTGTGTTGTGTTAACTTTTCACTAGTTTTCTGGTTAATTTTAATTTCATACTAGTTTCAGATTATCTTTATTGTAGCTCTGAACTAGTTTGAGGCTGCTGTTACACTATTTTCGAGCTAGTTTTATGTTAGCTATGAACCAGTTTTCAAGCTTTTAACCAGTTTTCAGGTTAGTTCTGAACTAGTTTTCGGGCAGCTGTGGCTCGACTGGTGGAGTGGTCTATCAAAACCGTTTTATTTTACAATCAAACTCGTTCCTAAAGCAAGATTTCAGTTGGTTGAAATTATGATACCTTCTCCTACCAACACCTCCAGCTCCACATTTCTAAGACTTGCGGTGGTTCAACGCTAGTTGAAATCCATTTATGGTTAATGGTAGCAAAATACCTCATAAATTATGCTGTTTCTTGCATAAGCACGACCCAAAACATGCAAAGTCCTCATTTGAATGCTTTTTGTATCATTCATTCGGATTGAACCAAGTGCTAAATACGCATGAACGGAAAAGCAATCTTTGCAAAATGTTTTGGACTTAATCTCATATTTATTACATGTTTCCATCCAATTGAATTTTAAAAAACGAAGATGCGTTTGTTTCATCCTTGCCACCTTGTGTCATTTAAGCTGGAGAATCCGGACGGTCCCTTTAAGAGAAGAGCCGAGGCTCAGAGCTGGTGTCCACGCTCAGACTCCTGTAGCGAAGTGCATGTTTACTGTGGGGAGTAGATCCCCGCGATAAGGATGGAAATAATAAAATACTGAAGAAAATAAGAGCGTGTCCAATATCTGTGAATAAATCCTGATGTGAGGCAGAAAAAAAAAAAGAAGCTGAAATCTGTCTGGAAGGGCGCTTGTAATAAAGTGAGGAGGAATCTTATTGTTTTCGGAGTTGTGGGTCTCGGAGGGTTTAAAGGTGATTGATGATGTCTTCCTTTAATCAAAGAGGCCATTCATCAGGGCTTTTATTTTGGAGGATCTCTGTTGTTTGCGACTCCATTCGTTTCTAATCAGACTCAGATTAATGTTGTTTGTCTTTGATTAGTTTCTGAAAGTTAGAACAAAACCCTCCCAGTGAAGGTGAGGAAGTCTGAAGTGAAAATTCAGCTCACCGTTAGCTTTAGCATATATTTATTTTGCTCACTTTGAGTTAATTTCAAACTAGTTACAGCTAAACTGTCAACGTCTGAGAAGTTGAATATCTTCATGCCAGTTTTCAAGCTACGCTGAAATTGTTTTACACTAGAACTAGACTTTAAAGCTAGTTGCAGAGCGTTTACAAGCTAGTTTTATGATGGCTTAGAGCTTGTTTTCAAGCTTGTTCTTGTGTCTTTTGAGGCCACGTTTATGCTCACTTTAAAGGTATGATAAGTAAGGAATTTCCTATAAAATTAGCTAAAATCATTCCTATTTTTCACCTGGCATTGAAGAATCACTCCCTTTAATTAATCTGTCGTCTCCATCAGGAAATGCCTTGGTGGTGGTGGTGGTGGTGGTGGTGGTGGTGGTGGGGGTGGGGGGGGGTGGGTGGGGGGGGGGGGGGGTGTTCTGTGACGAATATCACTTATTGCACCTTTAAAACAGTCTGAGACTGTTTACACAGTGTTTTCAAGTGATATCGGAAAACCTTAGTCCCATTTAGGGTGTCTGTTGACACAGTAACGGTGCTTGGGGCCTAAAACATAACTTTATGGAGGGTGGAACTTTTTCAAAACACTTTGATAGAAGAACAGCATTGCTCCAGAACCTCCATGAAGTTGGTCAAGACGATGTGGTTCGACTGGTGAATGAACCCTCGAAATTGAAAATGCCAAAATGGATAAGGGATAAAAAAAAAAAAAACAAGCAGTTTTCCTTCATTTATCAAGAACACTTTAATTATTCTGGTCTCTTTTGAATTTCAGTAGGTTTACCTTCAGGATCCAGACAATACCTCAGCCATGTAATGTAGAGCGTGGTCTCAGACCTTTGCTAGTTCAGGTTCAGTTTCTCGTTGTTGCAGATTTTCTCTCTTTCTGCTCCATCGCTGTCGTTGCGCTTTTTCTCCGTTTTCTCATTTCTTGTGACATGTTGCTTTTCTGCATTCTTCATTCTTGTATATGCTGTTCTCCTGTTTGTGGTGTCGGCATTTTCCAATTAGAAGTAAATAGTGAATAATCGCAGGGGGGGTCACGTGGGTTGCCCCAACTTCAGACGGCATCTGGTCTGTGACAAAGCCATTGTTGGACATGCAGGCATCGCAGGGCTCCAGTAGGGATACCTGACTTTGAGATGAAGCTGATTACGCTACATGGGCACTGCCAACTTGACCCTTTAAGGTGTTTGTGTTCTTGTATGTGGAGAATGTTTCAGACTGATGATGGTGCCTCACATCGGATCGCTGTGCAGTTAAGACTCAGACAGTTTGGACAGTAAAGTGCAAACTTTAGCCAAATCTAGTTAAATCTAGTGTGGGCATCACTAAATCTCAATAAATATCATTTTTCCCGTTGAGCTTTCGATGTAATTAGACATGTACGAACCAACATTTTAATAATGTCCTCTCTGTAAATGAAGTTTTGGTAGAAAGTTTGAGTATTTCCACGTGAATAAAAGGTTTCTATCTTCTACATGACATTATACCCTGTGAACCCTCCTATTTCTGTGGAGCAGTGCACCGTCTTTAAACACAAATATTTTAAAAGCCAAAATAGATAATATTAAAGGGTTCCTGCAGACTGGTACACAAACTTCAGAAAAAACACAAACAAACAAACATGTTTTGTGTACATAATGCAGATGGAGTGAATGTGGAGCAGTGTTTAATGCTTTCAGTGGAACCAGCGGTCAGAGGAAGAATGAGAGAAATGACACGCGGCTGTTTTCACATCGGTGATAAAACAGCCGAACCCCGTTTAGTTTCCACTGAGTGAAAAGAGACGTTTGCTGTTTGGATGAACTCCGGCGACCTGCGAAACTCAAATCCGTTCTTTAAGCTGCGGCTCTGAAAAATATACCAAACTCACACGTCTTATGAGGAAAAAAGTTTTATATTTGACCACAGCTGAAATAAATAACAGATTTTAGCTCATTAGGAAGAACAAAGAGAGTCTAAAGTCTTTCTTGTATCTTTCTTTGTCCTTTGAGCTTCTGTATTCGCTCCCAGCCAAATATCCTGTGGAGCGAGGCAGCGGCGTCCTCCAGCTCCCCTCCACTCTGTAATCTTTATCGAACCATCACTCCGTCCCGTCCGTCCCACGGGCCAACTCTATTACCGGTATCACGGCGGACGCTGTCACTGCCCCGCAAGTACACGTTTCCACAGGCTGATAGCACGTTTTTACGCTAACGCCTTTAAATACCTCTAATCACCATGTATAGGCTTTTACCGAGACTCCTCCGCATTTTGACAGGGAAATGGAGCTTATACGAATTGCTCACATTAAGCTCTCGCGCTCAGAGCTGTGGCATGGATTTGTAAAATACTACACTTAGATAGCGAAACAGCCCCACAGCCCTGCGGATCACTCTGAAAAGGCTTGAAAATTAGGATTAGGATTGTGTTATCAGCTTTGTTTTCTCCACTAGGTTCTGAAAACCAAACAAAAAAATATTAAAACATTTCATATGAAGCAAAATATTTTTCTACGTGCTCTAAGTTTGATATGTATTGCAATACAATGTAGATTTTACATCAATTCCATCAAACTGGGGCTCCAAAAAGACCACCGGAGATGTTTGGAGACCTCCGTGTTCGGCGTTTGTGATTCTGACAGAAGCGGTTTGGACTGTTTTTCAAGCTTCGTCTCACTTTGTTGGCCTGATTGGATCAATAAGCTTCAAACGCCGCAGATGTTGGACAGGAGAGGAAGTGAAGGCGGAGTGAAACAAGCAGGAGAATAAATATCTGTCATGCGTTGGGATGTCAGCACGTGTGGAGAGAGTGTGGGGTTTGTTTTCTTTTACACAAATACATTTACATAATTGTGTGTGCCAGACATATCAGATTATGCATGCACAATTAGTAAGTGGTGTGTGTGTGTGTGTGTGTGTGTGTGTGTGTGTGTGTGTGTGTGTGTGTGTGTGTGTGTGTGCGTGCGCGTGTTTTAGGTGTTATTTGCTGAACTCTTGAAAACAAAGTGCCAGAGCTTACTAGAGTGTTTCCTCATGCCGTCATGGAGTGGAGGGATTCTGACACACACACAAACACGTGTGTGTGTCATGTTTCATATATTGTATGATATATGTGATACAGACTTCTTTTGCCTTCGCAAACCAATTACTCGAAGTATGTTCAAAGTACAGCTGCTAGCTTGCTTTGTTTTTGTTAGCATTGTTACTGCAAATAGACTTTGATGTGCTTTATATCCGCTAACTCATCTTGTACGTCAGCATTATACATGTTAATTCACTCATGCATTAATCACAGATGCCAATGCAATTTAATATTTTTTTTAATGAAGTACATTTAATGTATATGTACAAATGCAGAAATGTTTGAAAAAGAGTACAAAAAAAAAAGGTTTTCAGCTTTCCTTATGAAAGTAGTAGCTCACATTTCGTGTCGTTCTCCATGTTGTGACAGTAAATAGCTTCTGGATGCTATGCTACCTCCGGTCACAGCCTGGTATTGAACCGTAAACCCCGGGTTGTGAGTCGTCCCCTCACACATCCTGCTCGGTGTCAGTTAAATCCCCGACCCCTGGATCGACTCCCACTGCAGGTTCCCGGCGGGGTTCATTAAAGCTCCACCTAACGGTGAAATCTGACCCGGGGAGATTTCTGAACCTGTGTCAGTGACAAGGAGCAGAGATGGAGGAGGAATCCTTCAGGTACAACATCAATACCTGTTTGGGACAGCTCTCCATTAAAAGTTTAGGATTGGAAATGTTCTTTTTGAGGTGGAGAACAGAAGTAGGAACATTAAGATTAAACAACTCTGTGATTTCACCACTTCACCTTCCAAACCAAAGGCTTCACCAGTTCAAGGCCATACTTTTGGAATGAAAACACTCGGAGATGAAGGGATTTTGCACAACTAGAAAATATCGATCAATTTGGTTCTTCAAGTGAATGGCTCCAGATTTCTTTCCCTGTGCCTCCTTCCCAGATTTAATATAATAGAAACTCTCTCTTTGAACTGTAGTAAGCAACACACGCCAACCTGGCTAAGCTAAAATGAAATCTGAGCATGTAAAAGAAGTCTGAGCAACACACAGACACATCAGCCTCCTATTTCAAGTGACTTCACTGGAGTTGGAAGTATAGGTGGAGGTAATCAAACATATCCCGGCATTACAGCGAATTAATTGGCATATTGAGGTCCAACACAGAAAATATCATCAAATGAAATCCAGGCCGTACAGTAAACAATGGAGCTGAATCCACATATTACCAAGCGGCTGCTCTGTGTCGCACTGTTGAATGCATTTGGCTCAGTTTACACAATGAGCGAAAACACAAAACCTTTGTGGCGTTTTGGTTGTCCGTTTACACCACAATGGTGCAACCACTGAAACACAAACAACACAAAGTAGGACTCTGGACAACATCACTTGTTTTTTGTTCAATATTTTGTTGTTAAATGATGAGTGCTGCGTTAGTTGTAAAGATAGACACTAGTGCATCAAACTCATTTTCAGTTCAATTAAATGAAAAATTCCATCTCATTTCCCGAAGGTCAAAACCAAACATCTGAAGTTGATGTCCTTCAAAACAAGCTCTTTTAACTTTAAGGTTAAATAATACCATACATTTTCCAACTGCAGAAACATGCTATTGTGTATGTGAACCACTGCCGTGGTAAAAGGCTTTTCTGCTCATGCACGAGTACATCAACAATAGCAAACATGGCGGCCTTCATATTGGTGCGACTCCCAGTTCATATCTTAGCTTTATCGTAAAGATTCACCTGTAGTTCATCATCTGTGGATTCAGGTATTCTTCTCTGCCATTTATGTGTTGTTTCATCAGAATAACAAGCAACAGCACCGCCTTGTGGCCTGGCATGCTAATAACTACATCGTTTTCAGAGCGTTGTCATGTTCTTCCTGCAATCTTTTCTGCCAAAACTGTTTTCACTTGAAACGTCGTCGTGGAAACTGGGCCTCGAAATCACATGGACATTGAGCGGCAGCGCTTCAGGCTGGGTTGTTTTCTTCTATGTGTAAATGTCATCTTTTAGGGAAAACAACATTGAGCTGTGGAATAAAAGCAGAGCTTTGATCTGCCCCTCAGGTTCCAGTTCAGCTTCCAGCCGCGGGGGTTTCTCACAGCTCCGACCAGACGAGGCCAGATGAAGGCAGCTCTCTGAAACAGCGGTTTCCCTCACACATGGACCCCAATGTGGCGGAGAGGCGGAGCTCAGCGGGTAACTTCAACACACCACCACTCAAACACTGTAATCTGGAGTGCGAGCTTTTTTGTTTTTTCTTTTCTTTTTTTGTTCTTTATTTCCTTCAGATAACAGGGTTTTATGTCCTCACACCAACAGAAAGCATTGAAGGACGCTTTTACCGCGAGGTGTTGCTGAAGTCTGCGTTTCGAGGAGGAAGAAAAGTGTCTCTGTGAGTGACTCTGCGTCGTCCTCTTCGCCGTCTCCAACCAAAGGGCTGCTAAAAGCATTCCTGCAGCGTCATCGCCCAACTCTCTCAGAAAACTCTCACTTCTGTGTTTGCAGAGAAACTCTCAGAGTGTCAACGGACTGCAGCCGGCGAGTCGCCGGGCCCGTCTACCACCGCCTGATTTTATTGGACACTTTTATTATAGCGGGGCCCAGTGAGCCGCGCCACGATGCAGGACGTTTTAATTGCAAAAGTTGCCCCCAGCATCCCCCAGGCTTTCTTCACCGAGTCTCTCTTTGTATGAAGTCAACTTTGGCGAAAGTCAGATTTCGATCACAATATGAGCAGCTGTTTGACCCTGGGTGTCTCACGCTTTCTGACCTCTGAAGGTGTATTATGTGGTGTTTCTGAGGTGGATCGGATTGGTTTGAACTGCACATTCCACAGGTGACCCATTAGATGGAGGTCTATGGAACTGTTCAACTCAGTTATTTTCGGTTTGAACTGAGATTTCGGCGATACCCTTCCAGATATACTGTTTTGGGTGAGTAATGGCAGCTGTTAACTCGTCCAGGGGACATTTTACCCGTTAAAAGCAGACGAGTGTGAACTTCCACTCATTCAACTAATCATGAACCACTTCACTTTTTGACCAGTCGTGAATTATCACTAATTATCGGTGCAGTGTAAAATGCACCAAAAGCCAGTTTATGACAACCACAAAGTTAGCCTGATAAACAGTCCATAACTTTTTAGAAAACAAACCAGAAGTCGGTTTATACCTAGCCTAAGGTAAGTCTGTTAAAAACTCAACCGTAACGATTAAAAAAGTTCACCCACAAGAAAATCAATACTGCAGCCTGGACACAGGGGCTGTATGGAGGTGGTTTGCAGCAGCAAAAAAACCTTCGTACATCATTTGAATACACAATATGAATTAGGCTTAATGCTGATAAGTAGTCATACCTGTACTTGGTATTGGCAAGTATATAAACGTTAGTACTCATATGTTAAAAAGTAGTGTCGGTGCATCCCTACTATGAGTTCTTGTACACAGTATGTGTTCGTTGGTAAAATAGACACATCCTGTCACTGTGAAGCTAACTCTGACAGCTTAAGGTGTCTATTTTTTTTTTTTTTTTTTTTTTTTTACCGCGTGCTTTCCTTTGTGCTCCTTTGGACACACATAAAAAGTTCTCCGTGCTCCGATTCGTGCCGATCTGACACTGGAAAAAGGGTCTGAAAATGCATTCTTCCTCCACAGTGATCCGTCTTCAAAGTGGGCCTGGTGGTGGTGGAGCGCAGGAGGGGTGATAAGTGTTGGGGATGTAGTAAATTTGAATACAATGACATAAAATAAAGCTGCTTGTCATGCTCGGCGGTTCTGCTCCGGCGGGCCTTTCCCTTCCCGTGTAAAGCTGCTCGACACAGTTCCGGATTTACCAAATCCTCCGAAGACGAAACGAACCCTGTCGCTTCATTGTGTGCGAGCCCCCACCACCGCCGCCGCCGCCACCGCCACCGCCGCCACCTAACGTCACCCTCCTCACCACCACCCCCGCCCAGCTGTCCTCCCACCGGTCCCCCTTCCTCAAGAAGCCAGTTTGCAGTTGGAGCTTTTAAGCGTTTGGGAATTGGTTTCAATTTAATGCCTCCACGTGAAAAAGGAAAGAGAGAAAGAATCAATTTAAAGTAGCTGGGTCTCTCGGGTCACCTGGTTGAGCGAGCAGTGGAAATGACTCAGAGAGAGAGAGAGAGAGCGAGAGGGGGAGGATAGAGAGATGAAAACGTACCGACGGAGGAACACAGAGAAGTAATAATTACGACGAGAACCTGCCACGTTCCGAGGAAATAGGAGCGAAAATTATCCTGCAAAATATCCTTAATTAGTGCAGTTTCTGATTTGTTCAAATGATCTGTAACATTTATCTCTGAGCGGGGGAAATTTCTCAAACGCTTAATGTGAAAATAGTTTAATGAGGAGAGAAAGAGATGAAAATATTCCCAAACGCCACAAAGAAGATGATCGCTGTAATAAACAGAAAAATGGCTTGGCAACCTTTTCTGCGGTTTCAGAGACTGATAAACAACATCTGGAGGGAAAACGTTCAGCGTTCTTTAAATATACATAAACATCAAATGATGGTTTAAAATGAGACAATAACAAAAAGAAGTGGAGACGCTTAATGCACTGTCTCAGAACAAAGAGCTTTTAGCCCTTTTTTGAGGAACGCACAAAAATGTGTGAAATGAGCATTTTACCCCGGAGGTGCTGTTTAAGGATGCCGCAAGACTCCACTTGGTATTAAAAAAAAAAAAAAAAAAAAAAAAACATTTTTCTCCACTACCAGGCCTCATAAGTGACATTTGGAGTCACCTGCTGACCTCAAACATGTGTTTTTTAGGTTGAATTACTTGGAAAATGTCTCATGGGAAGACCTCAGAAATTCATCCTTGACTTAAACTGAGGACTGTTGTGTTATGAGTTGATTATACTTTGCAAGAAACACAACTGAATGCCAAAAATACATTGATACATCTTGCAAAATGGCCTAAAACTGATCAACATCGCCAAGTTAAAACACTGTCAATCACAAATAGCTATTTTCAAAAATGTTGAACTCTTTCAATGTGTTAGTTCAGATGACAAACATCAAAAATCCATAAATTATTAAAAATATTATTAATCAAAAAAAAGAAGAGGATGAAGACGATACAAGAATCAACCATAAGCAATCTAAGCCTGTGACACGTTTCTTTTTTATGTACATTAATTCCATCACAGAAAGTTTGTCAGCCAGCAAATTAATTTGAATATTACCAGCATTTTTAATTGATCTGCTGGCCGTGTGTTGTTGTCCCCAAGAGGAAAATCTGTTTGGCTGCTGGAAATATAGAAGCTGCTCACATCTGACAATGTGGTGCTGAGCCAAAGGAAGATGTTTGATGTTGTCATGTGATCACGTCCACGGTGTGCAACCTTTTTTTTTCTGCTCAGGCACATAGACAGAATTTTAGATAAAGATTGATCATATTACTTTACCTGTAGCGAGATGAAGCAATAAAACGATGATGTTTTCACTAATTTCCTGCTTTTCTAATTAAGAAAATTAAACCCTGGCGTCACATTCCATCTACAGTTTCTAAAATAAGTTCATAGATGTAACGCCCCAAGATGCACTGTCTCATAGGCCCATACTGTAAACTCAAAGGGAAGTCCACCATTTTGAACAACAAAGCAGATTTTTTTTGCCAATTTTGGCCCAAATGTATACATTTTCTAGAGTGAACGCATATCAGGGGTAACTCCAAATGAGCTGAACGTCTGCCTGTTGATAGAAAAGTGGTTGATGAGCAAAAGTTATGGAAATCTTCTACAAGAACTGGAGTGTGTGGCCTTGGCCATGCCTCGAAGTTCAATGTTTCTCCATGAAACAGGAAGTGGAGTTGAAGTAGTCTGAACGTCTGATCGCTGTCAAAAGAAAACAAAATAAATCACAGCACATCTTAGTTACACACACACACACACACACACACACACACACACACACACACACACACACACACAAATTAAACCTATCCATAATTATAAAATATATAACTTTTATAACCTTGCTGTCTGGTACAAAGTGGATAGAACTGAGTAAAAACTAATACATTCAAATACATGATTTCAGTACTATTTGTTTTACCTTAATATTAGCACCATGGATGATAAAAAAAAATTGATAATAAATCAGCACCATGCAACAAATCCGTTATGCTGCCGCCATTTTCAACCTGGAACCGGAGAAACCTTAAAATAGCTTTAATCTGCACATACAGAGTCTGCATGCATCGGAACAGGTGATGGCTCCTCTCTGGTCCGCTCACATGGAGTCTATCAGGTTTCCTGTGGGCACCACGTTGGCTGCTGCTGCCCTCTGATTGGTCAGAACTGGGATCTGGCTCCTTGGTACAGGATCCCAGCCCATCCACAGGTTTTGGTTCACACATATGTCTGTGACTCCGTCAGAGATCCTTTGCTCGGCTCTGACTTTCTCTTTGCAGGAGATTGAGATCTTGAAGTCCTCTCCAGCATGCAGAGTTTTTCCTCTGGATCTGTTTCTCTCTCTGCTGTCACAACTCCGTATTTGTCCGTCACGCTCTCAAATTTCTGGAGCTCTCTGCTCATCTCTTCAATCCTGTGGCGGAGAACAGAGTTGCCTTGGCTAAGAGTCTCTTTGGAAGACTTCATCTGAGGGTACTCCTGTTGTACAGCAAAGACTTTTCTGAGCTCATTATTTAAGTGTTTGTACTCTTTTTGAAGATTTTCTTCCTGCTGGTAAATCTCTCTTGTCTCTGTTTTGAGGACTTTGTATTTCTTGAGAAAAGGATATGCCTCTTTGTACTGCTCTTTTAATGAAAACTGAATTTGCATTTGCTTCTCTTCTTTGAATTTTTCTTCCAACTCCTGAACCTGTCGCTGGAGGTCTCCGGTCATTTTCTGTGAGGCTTGATTTGGCGCATCCATATATTTTTCTTCCGAGTCTTATTTCTTGGAAAGTTTCAGCTGGAGATCTTGAGCAATCTTCTTCAGGGACTCGTTTTGTCGGCTCAGGGTTATATTCTCAGCCGTATTCCTTTTCCAGTGTATTGTAGTCTTTATGTTCACCGCTCATCTGCTTTATTTGTTGCTGAATAATTTGATTGACCTGGGTGATTTTGTCGTTGTCTTCCTGTGCAGCCCTGCATTTCTCCTCCAAGGCTACTTGAGCTTGGAGTCTGCTGTTAAGGTCCTGCTCTGGCTCATTCAACGGTGTGTTTAAACTCCCAGTAGCATTTCTCTCAGCTTCCAGCTCTTCACACTTGCACTGGGGGTCTTGGATGTTAGCGAGCGTGTTGTGGAGCTCTTCCAACTGGAGATTGTTGGATGCTTTCTATTTCTCCAAGAACAGCACAATGATTTTTGTCGAGTCTTTCCTCCCTGTCATCATCCATTGGGCAGAGTGAAGTGGTCAGCTCAATGATATTGCTCACAAAATTGATCGTTTTAGTTATGAACGTCTTCCCTTCTGTGTTCATGTTGCTCTGCAGAGGAGGTTATGCATACAATAACCTGGTGTGTGCAGTGAAACTGTGTGAAGGGCAGAAGGAGGATTTATACGCTCTGAAGAGAAACATGAGTGCACTAAATGTGAAGGACAGAAAATATGAAGAACAATAAACAGCTTCCGATCTATCGGGGAGTGACGTGTTAATGTACCGAGGCTCCGTCTAAACATGGTGTGACTGAATCAAAGATGACAAACATGTAGCCTGAACATGGTGCGATCAGCATCAAACTTTACATGTTGCAGCAGAGTCCATATCTGACCACACCCGCATGACAATATTGGCCATAGTGCTGCCTGCTGGAAACAGCAAGTGGAGTGTAATTCACCAGAACGTGCTCCATTTTGCCTAAAAATTTACAATTTCCATCACAGTCCAGCACCTCATCACAGCCATATGGTTACTGTGACTCATTGTACCATCTGAGGGCCTGGCTGCAGCCACAGTCGCTAATTAAGTGGAAGTACAGTGTGAATAGCTTAAGCATGGTCGGATCTGGGTCCACATTTTCACATGGCACCACAGTCTGCATCTGATCACAGCCATATGACAAACACTATAGGTCACAGCAGTACCTGTTGGAAACAGGAAGTGGCGTGCACATGGTCCAATCTGCCCAAAAACTTACATGTTGCATCAGAGTCAACGTCCGGTCACAGTGATATGAAGACCACCACCTTCAGCCACTTGCTGGAAACAGGAAGTGAGGTCTGCTTGCTCTGATCAGCTCCAGATTTCACACAGTTGATCAGACTCTGTCCTGATGACTTCCACGTGATGACTGACAGACTCATTCAGAAACCTGTTCAAGGCTGCTTGCAGCTTTAATTTGAGATGTTTCCTGCCTCAGTATTTCTGTCTACCGGGAGACAACAAACTCCCGTTCCTACGTCTTTCTTGATGCCACAGCGTTAAATCAACATTGCCAACTCATGGCCTGGCTTGCTAACAACATCATTTTCAGTTTTTCTGTCATTGCCATGTAAATGACTACAATTTTCAAAATGTTGCTTTGTAAATGCAAAACTTTTCAGAAGAGATTCCTTTTCACCTGAAACATTGTCATGTAAGGCCAGAGGAAGCCCATTAAGGAGCTCCTCAGTGCGTAGTGTATTCCAGAGGGGAAAGACATACAACTTGGAGATTGGAGACTCCGTTATGGAGGGTTTGAAAAAGGTCAAACTGGAAAAACTCATGTGTTTGGGTCATAGTTTCCTGTTTCTGAGCCAATACATTCAACTCTGACCTTTCCTGAATCGCTCAAAATGGCTGATTCAGAGCAGATTAACAGCACTTTGAGCACAAATCTGTTGGAAATGTTGTAAAACCAGATATGGACAGCAATTCAGATGGTCTAAAAGACAATCATTGTAAACCTTTTAAAAGCAAAGGTCATATATTTGGGTGTATATTTTGTTTCTTTTTCACACATTCTGGTTTTTAATAAGTAGCTCAAATGGACTGATTTTAATCAGCTGTAGGGAAATGCACTGATGGATTTATTGAAAATGTTCTAAAAGTAGATTAGATAGCAATAATCAGGGTCTGAAAGAGTTTAAACTGCAAAAACAAAACCTAGTTTGTGTTTGGGTCATATTTGTTTGCTTCTGAGCTGATACCTTTCTATTGGAGCGTGATAGAATATCTCTATTGCTGACTCTGACACATCACTCGCAGTAGGTCAACAAAGTGGTAAATCTATTGGAAAGACTGTAAATCCAGAGGAGGACACCATTTAACAAGGTCTGACAGAGGTTAAAATACCAGTGCAACAAGCAGCTATGTGTTTGGGTCACACTTTGCTTCTGGACTGATATATTCTACACAATAAGGTTCTCAGTTCTAGACTTTCTGAATATCTCAAAATATTTAAATTCAACCGGATAACCAGTTTTAACTTGACAAAATGACAGATTTCTGGGTGAAGACTGCAAAACCAGACGTGTAGAAGGCCTGAACAAGGATAAAGGACTAATGCAAAAGTTAAGGTTACATGTTTGGGTCAAACTTGGTTAAATCTAGGTCAATAGAGTCAAATTCTATCCTCGAGCTTTACTGCAGCATTGCAATCAATGTTTACACATTGTAAAGACATCCTGACTGGATTTCTCCCTCTGGCAGGCCAGTTTTGGCACATGGACTGTGTGTGTGAGATGGTGGATTGAGTATTTATTTATGAAAGATAAAGAAATCCCTGATACTCTATACCTTTAAATCAAAGCAAAGGTCTCATGTTTGGATCTCGCTCTTCTTTTGCAGCTTAAACACCTTGATATCAATGTTCTCATCATGACAGACTGACCAGACTGTCCTTGGCGGTGCAGTAACGCCACCACAAAAACACAGAAATGTACAGAGACCAAGAAGAAGATTTGAAACAAATGCCTGAAAGTCAGAGAAGAACAATGGCAACTATGGATGAGCGATACATGAATCAACTGCGTGGACCAATAAAGTACAACTTGTATTTTGGGCCACATTTGGTTATAAAAGTCATTAATTACAAGACAATGTGAAAAGCAGTTTGTTTCAGCCCTCAGCAGCTCTGTATGGTTCTTTTAAACTACATTACCTTTGATAGGTCAACAAATCTATTGGAAAGTTAAAAATTCAGAACGTGTAAACAAGAATAACTTTCACTACAAATCCTAATGCGTTTATTGTCATATTGAAGTCAAACTCTGGATCGTGATCCTCGAGCTCCTTACCGATCCACAGATATCAGGTAATTCCCAAGCATGAAGCAGATTGAAGTGCTGAAGTGAGTCATGTTTGTTTATCCAAGCCCATTTAAATCTGTGGCCTTTATACTTCCACCAACTCTCGCAGCTCGGCGATGTATAAATAAACTTAACTCGTCCACGATTCCTCAGCCACGCCAGTTAAATCTCATTTGAATTTGAGAGATGAGGAGTTTGGGGGGGGGGGGGGGGGGGGGGGGGGGGGATGTGCTGAAGGATGTGCAGGCGGAGAGGAAGAGCTTGAATCAGATCCAGACGGCGACGCGGGAAAAAAAAAAAAAAAAAAAAACCCTGAGACGAGCCGACAGCCAAACGCAGCGAGGACTTCAGAGAGCGAGAGACGGAGAGTAATTAAAGGTGTTTCTAAAGGGGCCGTTTGATGTAAAGCTTCCCAGCAGGACTCGGTTTCACACCGCGGACAGGAGGAGAGTTAACATGACAGTTGGCAATAAATCTTAAAACACTTCTGTTTGTTGCCGCGCAGACAAACACACACAAGAAGCGGCGAATCTGACAGGATCTCAGGAATCTAAAAATACTCTGCGGTTTAATTAGGCCGCTGATGACCCGGCGAGCCTTCAGGGGGGCAAACAGCCACTTTCATGCCCCCCCCCACTCCTTTTGTTGTTGTTTGGAAGCCGAGCCACCTCCTTTCAGGTAACGAAGCTGCCAGAACCTTTCAGGAGTCGCTTCAAGCGAGGAAAAAGTAAAATAAAAGTGGCTTCTTGTTCTTGGTGGAAGGACACCGTCGCTGTTTATCCGCCGGCAATTAGCATGGCAAAAAACTCGGCGTCTCTGGCCCGGGTTCAGCGTGACTCCATCACGGAAGCGCTGTGAAATATAAACCGCGGACGTGACAATACAAAGAAGAATAGCTCGGAGACAAACAGCGTGTTTTACACCCAGAAACTAATCAGCCACAATGCGGATCCCGCTCGCGGCGAAGATGATTAGTCGCTCGCGCAAATCTCTGGAGGTGTGTCGAAAGACAAAAGACGGCAGCATCGTGTCCTCATCAGCGCCGGAGAGTAATCCGCTCTCCTGAAAAGGTATTCACACGGATTTTGGAGCCGATGAGAAATGCTGGAGAGGAAAGCCATCGCGGGGTGAAAGAAAATTGGTGACATCAGAAATATGATTTTGGGTGTATTGTATGAAACCGTCTATTCAGCTTCCTGTTGGAGTCAACTTTTATTATAAGGGAAAAGATTCATTGTTTCATGACTTGATACAGATTTTTGGAAGAAAACATGACATAATTAGGGGAAATTAGTATGAAAATTATTGTGTAAAGGAGGTTTAAAAGAGGTAAAGAAGAGAGCTCGGGGCTCTGAGGCGCCCTGCTGGAGGTCAGAGGACAGTCAGAGAGGGTAAGGAGGTTTATTTTTTTTTATGTTTAATGTTATTTCTGTTGCAGTTTAGGCTTTTGTCCCTCTTGGCTGCAGCTGTTCCCAGAGACATTTCTACCATCGACAGGAATGTTGAGAAAGTTCCAGGAGCTGCAACCATGCCTTGATTTGAAAGCTTTATTTTGAACATGTAAAGAAAAAAAAAATGCAATAAGTGAACAATCAGGAAAATAATGCAACTATGCATAAAATGGATTGTTGAATCAAAACTTTTTTTTTTTTTTTTTTTTTAAATAAGATGGTGAATTCCAGCCACTCAAAGGCACTCCATCAACTTCTATTGTAGACCTTACAGCATCAGCTTGATGGGCAAGTCATCTGATCGTGACATTTTTTTTTTAAATGATGCACTTCACTATGGATCACTGCTAACAACATATGAGGAACTCCAGTGTATAGCCGAGGGTCACAATTACAGTGTGATGTGTAGGAATCTTCCTGTGGAGCATTTTACAGTCTTACTATAAAGATGCAGACCAGGTCTTCCATTACTGGACGTATCTTTGCACTTATGAGGTCTAAGAAAACCCCAAAACCTATTCTTTCTTTGCCCCCTTTGCCTGACTGGTAAAAGGAAATCATGTTTTCATTTCTGAAAAAACGACAATGTTTTGTGTATTTGCACAGAAATTGCAAAAGCGCAGAGAAAGATGTTCAAAGATTTCATGGTGGGCCACCAGTGGGTGCTGTGCTGTTGGTTGTTTTTGTATTGAAACCACACACACATGCACAGAGAACAATACGCTGAAACATTAACAATGGCACATACACGAATATTTGCATGGAAAGACAACAAATATAGACTGGTAAATCCAGATGACTAACTTGACAGACCGAGTCCCGGGTCGGGATGGGAACCGTTCACAATTGACCTGATATCTGGGAGCCAGCACCGGTACTCAGTGGTACCAATTTTCGGTGTGTTTATGTGGTGATAAATGCTATTTGTTGCTGACTGCAGGCGAGTTGCTAATGGATGCTAGCATGCTAATGGATGCTAGCGTGCTGCGGTCGTCGAATCATGTCCAACTTCGAAAATATTCAACTCTTCCAGTCCCTCACAGTCACAAGGATGCTTTTAGGTACTGAATCACCGTATAGTTTTGTTTTACGTGAATCGGTACCCGGTAGTACTGATGGAATTCGGTTGGTACCTTTAAAAGTACCAAATTCGGTTCCCATCCCTGGTCCCAGGAGACAAAAGAATGTGAGCCATGACTGTCTGGAGGACACCACTGTTGTTATTGTTCATCTACTTGTGCATGTGCCAAAGAGCTAATAAGTCTAAGAAGTTCTGTGTGCATTTTCTTTGTACTGCATGTGCCAATATCGAGAACATGCAGGGATCGGCTCTCACTAAAGTGTGTTGCAAGAGCTGCGACATGTTGCTGCAGCAAACCACTAAACAAGAGCGGAGCTCAAAAAAACCTCAACCAGGCTTTTTCCTTGAAGCTTGCTGTCTGAATCGAAAGGCTCACTTTTTTTTGGCAGTCCCACTCAAATCAACCTGCATTGAGTGTGACACAAACTCCAAAAAAATAAAAGGTTTAAATGACCCTTTTTGTCTAAACCGGGTGATCTTGAACTTTTCAAGCAACAGACAGACAAAAGAACAGTAGACCGAGTAACCCCTCTGCAACTTCTTGAAGAATTACATCATTCAGGTTTTGGCATTTTTCCTCTTTAATTTGATCGTGCGGTGCAGACTGAGCAGGTCCGTCGGGAGAAGACAGTAAGAGATTGATATTCTGAAACGGAGCAGTCGGCCTGGGAATCGAACCAAGGACTCACTTCTGACAGGGGTTTGCATTGCTGCTGTTGGATCGTCGATACTGGCTGTCTGTTTCAGCAGAAACCTTGGTATTCATTAGATCTGAGCTCAGTCATGCAAGAGCCGAGCGCAGAAATTCAGCTCACAATAGGTCTCATAACATGAATATAAAAATTAAACATTTAATGCCGGAGAAAGACGGAATGAATAGTGTTTAAGGTATTACAGTGCTCTGTCCTTTCGCTGGGGTGGGAAATAAACAAAAAAAACCAATCCTTTTTTTTTCCTGTATCTGATGGACTGTGAGTGAAGGAGGGGAATGGAGCGAGACATTTCTTGTTTGCTCTGCTGACAGCCGTGTCAACGCTCCACGCCGAGAAGAAGCGGGATGTTGAATCAGGCCTCGTGTTTGTTTCCCCTCCCGACACTCCACTCCACTCCACTCCGCTACTGTCTCCGCTCAGTCCTGTGTACACAAATCTGCCTGGGGATGAAGAAAAAAAAAAAGAGAGGGAGAGAGAAAGAGAAAAGCTTTGAATTGCAAACGACGCCGAGGGGGGAGGCGAGTTCCTACAAGACAAAACCCTGCTGTACAGGTGGAAGACAGCGGTGACTCCGCGGCGTGTTTACCAGAGATACTGTAGCGACAGGGGAAGCTTTTCCAGGAGAGGAATCGAATCACAACACACATCCACTTCCTGGTCTGGTGGGCGCTCCTGCTCCCGAGGGGCGCCGTCCTGAATGGTTTCAAGTAAGGAGAGTATTTTCATTGAGCTTTATGCAATATGTGAGAAAAACTGATCATGTGCTCAAAATATTTCACACAAAAAAAGAGAGAACAAATAATCATAAATTGAGGAAATCAAGCAACACATCTAAAAGTGCTTTTTGGGGGTTTGAAGACAATGAGGCTCTTTATGTGAACTTAAAGCTCTGTTAGCTGGAGACATGTTTCAGTCCATTACTGGATTTCTTTCCAACTGTAAAACTAAAATTTACGTTACCTTAAAATTAAAACTCATTGTCTTGTCTGGTTGAACACGGTGCCACCTGCAGTCTTCTCATCCATTGTAGCTTCAGTTTTTTTTTCATTCTATTTACATGACATTATCTCGTCCTTTTCTTTCCATATGTTGCATTCCATCAACTTTCTGCTAAACTTTTGATATCATTACTTTTTTATATGAATTTCTGTATGTAAAGATCAACAAGAAAAAAAAAAAATTATCTGTAATCTAAGTGTGTTCAGTCAAATTTCTCATAATTGAAGACTTGCTGTTTTCTGATGAAATGTGTCACGTTATACTGTTGTCATGATGACTTGATGGCTAATCAGGTAATGACCTGATTGTTTGTGTGCATGTAAACAGGTTTACTGATAGCATTTTCACTTTTCATGAAAAGATCAGTGCTGTAACTTCCCCACAGGAAAGACCGATGAAAAGTGGGGAGGTGTCCTCACCTGTAAAGATACGGATGCTGCCCGATAAAAAAAGAAGTATGCCATAAAGGAACTTTGGTGAGGCTTCTCGCTATTTGGAGACAGGACAGCGATCATTTGTACATAAAACGAACAAAAGCAGAGGATGATAAAAGAATGTGTGATAAAACACCATTGATCTCCACACTAACGTATGAGTCTGGACACAGTTAAAAGCTAATAGAATGGATTTAGTGCCCACCTCTTCTGAACGTCTTCCACTGTGATTCGACCCCTTTCTTCCCCTCTTCCCTCTCTCTAATATCCCCCTCCTCAGCCCCCCACTTCTTCCCCGCCCACCCTTTTCTTCATTTCTCCCTCTGCTCTTGTCTAAAATTGAGGAGAGAACAGCTGGTAATTGAAGATCATTGTCTCTCCTCAGGCCCTCAGGATTTGCAAAGCTTCTCTCAGTGGAGCTCATCTGAGCCACACTGGTCTTTTTTTTCTTCTTTCCTCCCCACCTTTTTTTTTTTTTTCCCTCCCCCTTCTCTATAAACTCCACAAGCCCCGGTTTTGAAATTGGATTTTCGTTCGAGCTGGACCAGGAGCACCCGTCGTGTTTATGCCGCCTTTTCCTCCCATCAATTTTCCTTTCTCTTTTCTTCACTTCATTTCGGGCCGTTCCCTCCTCTGTCTGTCTCCTCCGGTGAATTATCTCCTCTCAGTCCGGCCTGGACAGGAGCTCCATTTTCCTTCTGATGGGACCAAAAAAGAGAAGAAGAAAAAAAAAAAAAGAAAGAAAAGAAAAGAAATCACAGTGCAGTTTAAAGAGTGCTTCAGACAGAGAAGCCGAGAAGATCCCGATCGAGACCGAAGGAACTGGACGTTCTGACCTCAGAGAGCCCAAGGATTGGCTTTTAATCACGGCTTGTGCTTCACACCGCTGCAGTGATTTACACATGATAACAAAACCTTTTTTTTCTTCTTTACTTTATACAACCTGATAAAGTCTCTATTTTATCGGTCTGCATTGTGAACCTCCCTTTAAATACCTGCCAAAATCATTTGATTCAAACCAAACGTCTGCATCACTTTTCCTGCTTGAACTCAATTTACGTGACAGCTGGAAGCTGCACCCACTAAGTGAAGGTTTGGAGATCTTCAGGGGGAGAATATGCCGCCTTTCCGAAGGAAACATGACCTCAATATGTTGTTAAATCAGGAGAATGAATCAATTTTTATTCTTACAGCAGCTACTTTGGAAACTCCATCATTTTTACATAATGAGCTCGGCATCCCTCAATGAAGAAAAAGCAGAAAGCGCGTCACTCCGACACGAAGCAGGTCTCTGTTTATTCAACTCAGCGGAAGAAACTCAGGAAAGAAGTTTGACGTGGTCTCTTTGTTTTATTTTAATAGTACAAACGGTTCCAAAGATGTGCAAAGAGAGTTAGCAATTACACTTTCAGCCAGTGAGTTAATGAAAAGAGAATAATTGTTGAGCGGTGTCCACAGGATGGACAGAAAAGAGCACTTCCTCTCATTTTCTAGTGCAAAGAGAAAGACGCTCTGTAATGTTGATGTTAGTATTTTATGACGGAAACAAAACAGCTGAAATGAACTACAATCATGAAGAAAGTAGCAAACATGACGGAGGAGTATCGTACCCCTTTCCCACTGAAACTACCGGGTAACAATCTGCAGTTGACTCCTCCCCCACTGCCTGCAGACCCGGGTCTAAGGCGAGCTGCGTGGTTGTGTTTTCCCTCGCTGATGATGTCCCACGTTGATGACATCATCAGCGTGACGGAGCACAGCAACGTAAACAATGGAGAAGAGTCGACAAATCTCCTCTTCCCTACGTATCGACAGAAGCTCTCCGATCTCGCTGTCTTGCCAATGCTGGGTCATCTTGGCAAAGGATAGCTCACGCTGTGTCCAAAAACAACAACAAGCGCGCTAACGTTGGGACGCTACGTCAACACCATCACGTAAATGGCCGCATCGACCCGGGTCTGCCTTTTCTGACTGAAGCCGAACAGAGGCGAGCCGATTAAAACCCGGGTCGCTTGCAAGGTCAATCAGCCTGGTTCTAAATGCTGTTTAAACCTTTTCCCACTGCCATGAGGAGCCGATTATTAGTGGGTTTAAACGGGTTTTTTGGCCTGTGGGAAAGGGGTATTTTTATCAGTCCACAGAGGCTCATTTAGAAACACTGAAAAGGATGTAGTTTTCCTGCCGCACCACTAGTGAGTGCTGTTTTATATAGTAAAACCACCAAAGTGTGCTCCTTTATGAGGCTCCTTCAAACCACCTTTCTCATCTAACCCGACTATCTATCTTCTCCACCTGTAGTAAACATGCTGTGTCAGCATTTCAGATGAGTTCAGTTTTCCCTCTTCAGAGTCGAGCTTTTGGATGAAATTCAAAGGAAGAATCCCAGTTCATCATCGAATCCTCACATCTCGAAAATATGTGTCAGGACGATGCAACCACTAACAAAGATAGCTTTTATACTGTGAGACAACAGACCACCAAGCCAGGCAGTGTTGCATGTTGGTGCTTCCTTGTTGAAAAAAGTGTTGCGTTAATGTGAAAAACACAGAAATCCCACTGACGTACAATCAGATCTGAGGTGGAACACACAAACACACACATATACCAATTTCTTGCTTTATTAGTCCCATATTAGTCTCACAGGAACCTGTGAACCCGACTGAAGTTTGCGTCATTTTCGTTCAGCATCTCCACATCAATCAATCAGTTTTTTTAATATATTCCTGCTCGGTCCTCGTCAGCCATGAACCCGTAAAATACTGTAGATTGGCTAACAGCGTACATGGAGCCAACCCCACTCTGATCATCAACGTGACTGGCAGTTTATGGCGGCATGAAATTAAAAGGATCTTGTTTTATAGCGGCTGAACATCACTCTCAGGCCGCCGAGCTCCACGCCTGTTCGCCGGAGTCAGAACGGGCCGAGCCACCGCCGCCGCCGCCGCCGGGAGCCGCGGAAAACACGGCGGCCGGGATATTGCAGGAATCAGCGATCCGAGGGTTGAGAAATTAGCTTGTCTCTCCCCGCCGCCGTTATTGATCACCTGACTTCCTTATACATTTCCACATAATAGGCAGCACTGACTTAATTAGTCAAAAGACAGGCTGGGTAATTACATGTCACTTTAACAATGTGTTTTATTGCCTACAAGCTCTGGTGGTACCAAGCGGATCTAATGGTGGATTTAATGCAAAGTAGATAGAGAGGGAGGGATGGAAGAAGGAGGCGAGATTATATTCAAATTGGGGAACTTTAACGACCGAAAAACAGAGATAATTGTTTCTTGTACTGCTTGTTACTTCTTACAGTTTTATATACTGGAGTTTGTTAATTAGGGAGCTGGTGGAGATTTTTTTTTTTTTAACTTCAGAACTTCCATCTCTTTGTACGACTTGTGTACTTCATTACCCAACCTATTTAGGTTTTAATTGAGGGACTGGAGCCTTTCCAGCTAAAACTTGAGGGAGGAAACTCTTAAATGTCCATCGTAAGGCCAATGCATGGACATGCACAAAAGTTAACCAGAAATTTTGAAGAATTCTTGTACAGAAATGTTGCTCTGCAAATGCTAAAGATCATGTGTAATGTAAGCGCCAGTATATTTGTTACCTTGATTTTAGAGGGGTTCTTTTTTTTAAGGTTTTCTAGACACAATTGTCTAGATTGGTCCCTGCGGAGAAGTCAACTGTCAACTTTTCCTCCAATTGACTCAAAACACCACCCTGTGATGTAAACTTGCATTGCAAGGCTAAGCTTCCATGGACATGTTGTACAACGCACAGATTTGTGCGGATACAAAAACAGCCTTATGAACAAAACTCTACAAGTGTGTTTGTCCTCGTGCCCGAGGATCAGTCTTTGGGACTATCTGGGCAATGAAACAGGCCAGATTGTAAAAAATAAATAACATTTGTCTCTCTGAGCTGAAGAGAAAGTCTCAAATGTGATCATATTTGCCACAAGCTGTTGCCCTGACTCCGAGTTTGTGTTTTATCTGTGATCCAGAGACATGAATCAATTATGTCTTTTTCAGTGGCGGAGTAAATAAAGATGTGTTTTCATTTTGTTTCCACTCGTTGGGTTGTGAACCCGCTAAAAACTGTTGACCTGAGAAAAGTGTTGACTTCATATGAATCCCACATGAGAGGAACTATGTGGCCTGAAAAAAAGACGGCGTGACCAAACTGCTTCCCAGCTATTGGAGCAGGTCTGTTTCACACTTTCACACAGAAACCAGAGTTTCAGAGAGAGAAAAAAGTCAAATACATGCTAAAACGGTTCACTTTAAAGGACAAATCTAGACAAGTTGAAAACCTCAAATCGTCTCTAACTAATCTGTTGTAAAAATTAAAAAAAGAAAAAAAAACTTCCACATTAAGAATTACAATTAGCACGTTTCAGGTCCATGACTTTTAGGCTGGTTTCAGCCTTCAGACCACATGTCTGACCCTTCTGACTGTGAACTTCGTCTAACTTGAAACGTCGATTATTAATTTCTGATTGCTGCCTAAACACCAAGGAAAGCCATGGACACAATATCCAATCATCTAATTTTATAGTTAGGGCTGGTTTAGGTCCATTTTCTAGTTATGTTTAGACTACTGAGCTTCATCCCTTTCTCACTCTAAAGCCCCTTTCACACTGGCCAAAAAACCCGTTTAAACCCGCTAATTAATCGGCTCCTCATGGCAGTGTGAAAAGCTAGGTTTACACTTGAACGATTCCGTGGCACGCATTGGCACGAATCGAGTTGCAAACTACTTGTAAAGTGGCGTCAAGTGTGCGTAAACCCATCGTGACTGCGTGCCATGTCGGGACGAGAATTTTGATATGTTCAAAATTTTGGTCACGACAAAATATCGCGAATGGGCCGTGAACTATGCACCAGCTGTCCGTGAACTCCTCGTGAAAGCGTCGGGACAATGCGGGAGGATGCGTGCCAGTCGTGGCCGCTGGTGAGTATCCAGAAAAAGGCTCCATGCGGGGGATTTTCGACACACTGTCATTGCATCATCAAGTGTTGCGCCTTTAATTTGTCATTGAAATTGACTGATGTCAGCCGTCCGTCGGGGCCCCCTTCAGCTCGGGGCCCTAGGCAGCGCCTTTTCTGCTGCTCTTCAACACAGAGCAGCTGCCAGGTACAGGCGTCTTCTCTTCTCCGCAATGATGGTGACTCTGGCATTCAGCATGTTGTCTGTTCCACAGCAAATCCAAAAATGACCCGGGGTTGCGGAAGCCCCATTTTTATATGACGTGCGTAATTGGGCGCGCAACCACGTTGTGCCAACGCGGGAAGCTCGTAAACTATGCGCAAACTATGCGTGAATGCGTCGTGAATGTGTCGTGCCAGCTGACACTGATGGGCGCATTCGTGAACTATTCGTGAACTGGTCGTGAACAGTGCGGGAGCCTGCCGGTTCGTGGCTCCAGATTGGCACGCCTTGCCACGACAACATCGTGGCAAAAAGTCGTGCAAGTGTAAACCTAGCTAAAGGGTTCACTCGGCATTAGACCCGGGTCTTTCAACCCTGCAATTGACGCAGGTTTTTAGCTAGGCGGCTACTATCGCCTTTTAGTCGGAGGCGCGAAAGGGAGTGTGAAAGACAGATGCGAGTCGACGCGGTAATTTACGTGGGGACGTCGACGCAGCGTGGCTACGTTAGCGCGCTAGTTGTTGTTTCTGGACACAGCGTGAGATTTCCTCCGTCAAGATGACCCAGTATTGGCAAGATAGCGAGACCAGAGAGCTGCTTTGGATCCGTGGGGAAGAGGAGATTCGTCTACAGGTAACGGAGACTGTGTTCCGCTGCATTGTTGACTTTCTCTTTGCTCCATCGCGCTGATGATGTCATCAACGCGGGACACTATCAGCGCGGGAAAACGCAGCGACGCGGCTCACCAGCAGGCGGTTTAGACTCCGGTCTGCAGACAGTGTGAAAGGACACAAAAGGCGATTATTAGCGGGTCGAAAACACGGGTGGACGCGCTAGTTGCAGTGGGAAAGGGGTATCAGTGATGTTTCACTATTACATGTCACTAGAACCCTGTCCTCAGGATCTTTGAACGTGGAGCTGGAAGGTTATGGTCCAATGTTCTTGCTCCCATCACATGTGCAGCAAGTGGATCCATGATATTGTTAGACATTATTTTTGCTTGTATCACCTCTCAACTCTACAGGAACCAGGGTTTGAACCTCTAAGCCCTATTAGAACCAGAGTTTGAACCTCTAAACCCCGCAACAAAGCAGTGACAAAAAATAGGAACGGTTGAGAAGGGTTCCTTTGGCACTTAATCGGTAGAAGCACAAAAATCCTTTCCAACCCGTCCCATACCGACACAAAGTGGGCAGCGGAAACGAGGCTTCATTTCACATTTTCTAAGTAATTCTTGGTTCAAACTTCCTCCTGTTCTTCAGATCCCTCAGCGACCCAAAGCAGATTTCACAGTGAGTTACATGCTTTATATAGTATATTCTACAAGTGTTTGACATTTAGTTCTCCAATAAGCTTTATTTTGAAGATTTTAGTTAATCTCCATTAAACTTGCAATAAATATTCCAATAAAGAATTTAAAAATATTTTCTGTCTTTATTTATTTAATGTAGCCTAAAGGGATGGGAATCTTACGTAGGCTTATGTGTTTAATCTGCATATTTCAGAGAATTTAGGATGAATAATATATGATCAGAAGACATTTGCACAGAGGAGGAGCTGAGATCAATGGATGTGCAGCATTTGAAAGTTCACCCCGCTGTAAACACTTGGTTAGACATCAAGTGATCAAACCATAAAATTATACAGACGCATCCTCGGGGAGTCATGACTGCCACATCCAGCCGTGGCGAGTCGAATCGGCACAGGAGCTGCTGGTCAATACCATGTCGACAGCATGTCCCAAAATGCTTTAAACAGCCTCTTAACAGCCGCTGCACAGAAATTGGCTGATTTTTCTCAGGAAATGGCAACAACAAATCAATAACTATTCAAACCCAACGACTGCAAGTGTGATTTACTTATTCAGAGACGGGTGGAGTGACTCCTGCAGGCTTCTGCTGAAGCAGTTAGTCTGTAGTGCTGAGGAGAGGGTGATCAATAACTCGTATGAAGTGGCATAGAATGATCAAGATCATACTAAACACATGTTTTAATCCCAATAGATAAAGCAGAATTAGGTGCGAGAGGATGGAAAAGTTTGTTGCTGTTAGGGCTGACTGAGAGAATGCGGTTATCTCTTTAAACAGACAAAATCAATTGATGAGATGTAAAAAGATAGATGCAATCGTTTCAATTCAAAAGCACTAAAAGGGGAAAAAATAAAAACCTAACTTCCTATATTCAAAAACATTTAAATGGATTCTTCATAAAATTAAAAACATTAACATTTGCTATTCTTGAAGTCAAAGATAATGAAAGAATGAAGTCAAAATGCACTACTCGACTATAGAGTAGAACACCGACTTCTTGGAAATTAGATTTTTTTCTTCTTGACTTTAAGGAGGGTAAATTTTTAGATTTTTGACTTCTAATGAAAAAAAAAAACCCATTAAAACGCACTCTTCCTTGAATCTAAAACATCTCAAATTTGCTGTTAAAACCAAGAAAATAATTGTTTGTTCTTCTTCAAATCAAGAATGTAAAAATGTAATATTATTGAAATTGCAATATAAATAACATAAAAAAAAATACCGCACCACAAAAATGCAGCTATTAAAATCAATATGCTTTATGATATTATGCAAAATACAAAGCAACTTCAAGGAGAAAACCTTTTTTTTTTTTTTTTCTGGGATACATCAAGAAAACGAAATAACTGGTGAGGCGAAATACCAAAATTGAATTCAGTGTTTTGTTTTGTTTTGTTTTGTCTTGAAAGAGGTTTTGTCTTCCTCTTGAGATTTGAGTATCTCCTCTTACAAACTGTTGAAAATGCCCATTCGGCAGCATGACGAGGTGAAGCGCTCTCAGAGTTATTAACACGTTTGCTGATGTTCCGTTTGTGGAAATAAGCAGCCTGCTTGTTTAAATTATCACAGTGTTCACAGAAATTATTGCAGAAATTCTTCCAGTGTGAAGTCTGAAGGTCTGTGCTTGGATTTTTGAGACATTTCTGAAATGATAAAAACTGGAATAGCCAGATTGAAAGGCCTGTGTGGAGTTTGCATGTTCTCCATTTTCTCCAGGTCCAGGCGTCCTGCCAGTCTGAAGAAAGTGACGTCCAGGAACTGGAACCACTGTTTCTCGGATTGAGTAAAGTTTCATTAGAGATGACTCCTTTCCTCCATATTGAACCTCCTTCCTGGAATGTTTTGTTCAACACGCCATATGTTCGACTCCGCCGGAGTTGGATAATTGCTGACCTACCGGCGGCCTCCCTGCAGGCCAGGCGTTGAAGACGCTGAAGCTGGCGGTTCATGTTTTCTCGTGTTTGCTCTGGAGTTTGTTCTTCGATTGATTTCCCCCCTTTCTACCTTCTCTTTCCGCTCCGACGGCGTCTCGCAAACACTGCAACACATTAGTCGATGCTAATTAAGAAAGCAGGAGCGGCGGATGAAGGACAAAGGCACACGACACCCGGATCCCGTCTTCTGCGTCTCGGCCCCGCCCCCTTTTCCCTCTCTGACAGGGGTTGATTGGATTGCCCTTGAGTTTTTTTTTTTTTGTTTTTTCTTTTTTCCTCACTCAACCTTCCTCAACATGTCAGATCTGTATTTCTGGGGCAAGACCGAGAGGAATTAGGTTTAAAAAAAAAAGAAAGAAAGAAAGAAAAGAGAGGGAGATTCACTCCATATTCAAAAACTCATTTTATCATCAGCTCCTCCACCCGGAGCCGGAGGCGGGCGGGGCCGCGGCCGTCTCCGTCTGACGAGTCGCTCCATTTATTCGGAGCCTCAGCTGTCAGTCCCGTCAGCGTCGGGGAGGGAGGGGTGGGGTGATTGGGGGGAGAGTTTTAAATGAGCTCGTCGACCTGGACGGCGCTCCGGCGGAGGATTAGACTCCATGTTTTAAGTACAGAGCCATCAGCGGGGCCTGGTGTCACGCGCGCACTGGAGGGGAAAAGCCGCCCCAAACTTTCTGTTTTATGCTGATGGAAGGAATCGCTTCCGTTTACATACATTAACATACATTATGGGGCCGCGGAGTGACAGAGCCGCGGACGACGGACTCATTTAGGGAAACAAAAAGTTAACGGCAGTGTTTGAAAAAGTGCTTGTACTTTCAAATGCTTCTGGGAAACTGGTGAAGCCTGCCGCCCGACCCTCGGAGTTTAATTCCCTCCACTTGTCTGGCGCTGAAGGCTCCTGCCATGTGGGTGTCACTTCTTTCCAGCAGGTGGGTGTCAGTCACGCGCCAATAAAGCCTTGTTAACCTTTTACTCCGACAATCTAAAAGCCCCGTATTGTTCGTTTAATTTAATTATGCGGCCTTCTTTTTTCAAAGCCGCCATGTCTGCGAGGTAAAAGACGCACTTCAGTCCAGCCTTGAGGCGCCTGACGGAAAGCGGCGTCGCCGCTTAGCGAGCCCGACGAATGGAAATGTTGCTTTTTAGCTGATAAACTGAGTAGTTTGGTGTCCCGACGGTGAAGGAAAACTGTCGGTTGTGTCAAAAAAGGAAAAAACCCTTACCTTTCACAACCTCAACACTGATGAAGCTCCGTGAAGAGTGACGGTAGACTGTGGGGATATGAAGGCTGCAGGTTTCATTCCGAACTCTCCCAAATGTCACATATTTGCCGTTGTTTCAGTTTCGGATTTAGAAGGTTGACTTCTGAGGGCTTGCGTCGTTTTATTTCCTGTCTATTCTGACTAATTAGGCAAAAACGTTCCCTGTGAAGTCAGTCTGTCTTTAAATCTCGGTCTTTAAACGCGATGAACTAATGAGCCGTCATCAAAAACCAGTAAAATGAGACAATGAGTTGAATCTTTTTTTTTTCTCTCTCGATTTCCAAACATCTGAGTGAGAGTGACCTTCTTAGACTAAAAGAAGACATTTTAAGCACAGTGGGATAATGTGAGATATCTCAGAAGTGTCTTAGTCCTGTCTGATGAGAGCTGTAATGTTTTCTCGGCTCGCCGTCCTCGGTGTGCGAGCGCGTTGAATGGCAGCTGTCACCGCCGGTGGGTGTGAGCACACCGACACTTCTCAGGCACTGAAGTGAGCTACTTAAGAAAAGTCCATTTAGAACATATTGAAGCATCAATAAAAGCTCATTCAGGGCCTCGACAAAGCCACAAACCGGAGTTCATATGGCTGCTGAGCATTCAGAATGTTGAAAAGACGATGAATACAGACGAGGAACTTGGTGTTTGGTGGAGATTTAATTTTCTTGGTTATTAAAAAGAAAAAAATCATGCCACACGACGATTTTATGTCAGCATTGTTGTTGCAAAAATTATTGCAATTAGCGATAATCAGCAGAATGGGTTCACAACTGTGAAACTGTCACCAGAATGCACTAGAATCACTTTACAGAATATTTTGCGGGAAAACAATTATTTTTTTTGTACAAAAAAAAACATTAATTCATTGAATTTCATGTCCAACTCCCTTAAATAAATAATTAGTATAAAATAACAGTTTCACATACTGTACTTCAGTGGATGAGTGAACGGCTTTCTGAACTCACATGTGAGGACGGTGGTTATTATACCAACAGAAATGTGGTTTTCTTTGCAGTTTACAATATAACCTTATATCATCCCACCACTTAATTACCACAGACGATCTGTCCTCTGGCTTAGCATGGGAAGTGAAATGGCACTTGTAATTGCTGAAAACTTCATAAAATGAAAAATTAGTTGTTGGGTTAGTAGATGAGCAACAACAAATTAAAAACAGTTGATAATTATCCTCTGTGTTCCTGTAATCCATCCTTTTCTGTGCTCCGTCCAACCCCACCACACCCGAAGGACCATAGGAAAAACAAATTTACAATTATTTTACAGTTACATTTGCTGACTTAAATTGAATAAAAAACAAAATAATTTCCATTCACACCTCCACATTGTCATAACATTCAAAGCACTGACTTACATTCAAAGCCACATGTGCAACCAGTGTACCACAAGAAAAAGAAGACAGAAATGAACAGGCCCCCTCAAATAAAAAAAACATTGACAGAATTAATCATGAGCTAACAAAACTTCGATGTGACACAAACAACAGAAAATATTGTGAAAAAAGTGTGTAGACTATTATCACAGTCCATTAATTAAACAATTAGGTCTATTTCCAATTGGGAGAAGTGTCTCTGTTTAGCAGGTATTAAAAAAGTCCTCCATCTTTATTCTGAAAGTAGACTTTTGTATTTCATCTCAGCAACTGTACCTGATAAATATGTGTCCAAACTTTTGCTGCCTTCAAATTTCTCCTGAAATAAGCACTTAGAAGATGAGATATTTTAGCTCAGCAGCAGTCAAAGCAAACAAAGGCAGCTCGGCTATAGATCTGCTCCTTATATAACAGCATGTAAATAACTAGAGGAGGAAGAAAGGAGTTCGGCGGCACGCAGACTTGTCAAGGTGAGACACAAAAACAACAACAAACCCACTCTTTCATCGCAAAATGACATTTTTGTGATTTTTCTTTTTTTGTTGAATGATGGAAACGTCTGTTTTCAAATGCGACATCAGTGCAGCTCAACAATGATGAACAGTGTGGGTTTTTTAAAGAGGGAATTTTCAAAACAAAATGAAACCGCAGTTGAAGAAAAAGTCACTTACACACACACACACACACACACACACACACACACACACACACACACAGGTATGATTACCACCCTCCACAAATACAGCGCAGGAATAGTATTCCTGGTGTCAAATCCTGGATCAAGCCTCATTTCTCCATCGCCGTGTGTTTCCAGAGAGAAGTGGTCAGTATGTGTGTGTGTTCGCCATCCGTCACCTTCCAATTACATCCCTCATCTCCTCTTTCATCCTCAGCACGTTCCTTTTTTTTCCCCGCCTCCGTCCGCTCTCAGGACTCCCGGGGTCGGCGGCCTCGTCGCCTCAGAAACCAGACCCCCGTCCGATAAAGCCCCCGCCCGCCCCGCTCCTTACATCCATTAGCAGGTCCCGTGGGAGGGATCGCGACCTCCGCCCCGGACAGCTAATCTGGAGACGCGGAGATCGGGAAGGCGGGGGCTGGGGTCCTCTCACCTGTCGGCAGGTGGGCGGCGGGGCGGAGGACATTCTAGACCCCCCTTATCTAATCTGGTGTCTCCTAATGAGTCACTGAGACCACTGTTCCTGGCGAAGCCGGCCGAGGAGGGGCTGTCCAAGTCTTTGTGTCTCGGAGGCTAATTACATCGCCGCCGTTTAGTGCAGGACAAGGCCGGGCTTCAGGTGGGAGAAGCGATCCGGCCGGTGGGAGGGGGGCGATGGGGGGGAGGGTTCGGGTTACCTGTGAATACCCCTGAAGACAGATCGGGCCTTGTTCTGGAGCCCCGCCGGGTGAAGGACGGGGCCGTTTGATCCGGTACATTCCTCCCCTCTCAGACCGGCTTCTCAGGAGGATTAAAAGGAGGAATGCGCCGAGCATCGCGGCTTTAAAGCGGCGGCAGATCGTTTGCCACCATACCGGAGATCGGCCGGCAACAATCAGCTTCTCTCAGGAATCATTTTTCTCACTTTACCTCCCAAAGCGAGAGTTTTTTTTTTTTTTTTAAACCCAAGAACACACAGAACAAAGTGTTAGTTTCTTGTGATAATAATTATAGGAGCATAACCTGTTTGAGAGATAATCATCCTCAAAATTCAGGATAATTTAAAGCTCTTTAATCCTTCAGAGGACTCCAGCCCAAGTTTGAACAGCTTTAGGCATCAAATTCTTATTATAACCCGCCCCATGGTCCCACAGTGGAACATAGCAATAAATACACAAGTGAAACAAGCAGGGATGCACTTTTTAAAAGAAGTATGAGTTTGAGTGCTAACCTTTAGCTTCCTGCTGATCCAGAGTACAGATATGAGTACTTCTTAAATGTCATAAAGCCTATCTGGCGAGATGAGAAGGCTACGTGTTGGAGTCGATCTAGCAAACGTCTTAAGATTGAAGATCTTTGCTGGTTAGCACGTATCATGTCTGTGACCTTTGCCCCCCTCAAAGGCAAAAAAAAAAACGCTGTCACTCTACACTCTGCAGGGGGGTTCAGCACCTTGCTCAGGGGCACGTCAGCCAGTCGGAGGGCTGCCAGCTGCTGTCGGCTCGGAGCCACTGGTGTCCAAACGTCTTTATTCTTGTGCAGTTATTGTATTTGGCAGCGAGGTGGCCTCCTCTTGCAGACATTGCTGGCAGTTTGCCGTCATTAGTCCGCCGTCAGTGAGGAGAAATGAGGACGAAGGACAGTCAGGACTGAAGCACTGCAGAAAAACGTCCAATGGAAAGATTCTGGGGACGCTGTTTTGATCCAACTGCCCACAAGGGCTCCGCACTGGGTTTGGTTTTTATTAAGATTAGTTGTTTAAAGGTATTTTTTTCTCATCTTTAGTCATCTGCACCAGAGTGTTGGATCATGGAGGCACTGGAAATGAAGAGAGGTCCAAGGATGATGAACAGGAACAAGGGGGAATACACGCTGGAGCAGCGGTCGACAACAAGAGGGCGTGACCGATCTGTCAAAAGTGACAGGTCGGTCACGCCTCAGCAACGCCAGCTGATAAAAGATGCATCATGCAACACCACTGATGAAGACTCAAACATGTCATTGAAATATGTCAAAGGAGTGTTTAAAACCTGCTTGCCTGAAAAGAGGAAAGCAAAACACATAAAACCTGGATTCGGTCTGGAGATTCTGCCCGTCTCTTTGCCGATGTTGCGTCCGACGCTGCAAAGCTCAGCGAGACCTTCAGGTAAAAGCTGATGGCTGCCTCTGAGCTCAGAAGATTTGAAATAAAAGTGTGGGATCAGTTTCTTCACACAGAGGAGAAATTATCTGCGTGTGCTGTGGATTTAAAGCTGATTCATCAAGACGGAGCGTCCCAGAGAAAGACTGGAAGAAGCCCGGTGAGCCCCAGGGTCTTCAGGTGAAGGAGCCTGAAATCAGAGCGAGAAAGACGTCGCAGGACTGCATAGATGGAGGCAGTCAGGTGAAAAGGAGGACTAAAGGTTAAATCACTAAGGAAACATGACGTTAAAATCATGAAACGAAAGTGAAAGATTAGTTTGGATTTTCAGATCACGTATCCCTGTTGCCTCTTTGTACCTCCAAAAGTATCTGCTGTACCCCACGGTTTGAGAGCACTGCGAACATCTGGGACTCAAAATGATCTGTGTGTGTGTGTGTGTGTGTGTGTGTGTGTGTGTGTGCGTGTGTGTGTGTGTGTGTGTGTGTGTGTGTGTGTGTGTGTGTGTGTGTGTGTGTGTGTAACAATTCCATCAGGTGCCCCCACCCCACCCCATTTTTTTTAAGTTAGCATTTATAAATGATAGTAGCTCAATGTAACAACCCCAACAGCATCAGTGAAGTATCTGTGATGAAGAGATAGATTGATGGATCAGTGGACTGATGGATGAATTGGGGATTAGTGAATAAAATTATGGCAGATGGATGCATGGATTGATGGATGGATGGATGGTAAATCAAGAGACAAAAGGATGGACAGATAGTTGATATAACTGGAGGGTTTTTCCAGTGAAGCTCCAGACGTTGTTCTGTGCTGCTTTGTACCTGAACAGGAACAAACTGTTACTCTTCTTCATTCCTGCCTTCAGAATCCAATTCCACACCTGCATGTTTAGTTTTCTCAAGAAGTTTAATTTTCATCCCATTTTTTTTCCCATCAGTTTCAGTTTTGTGAAAGCAGTTGAGAGCTGTCACCTTGAAATCAGTTGAATCACTGAATCACTGCTGTTTGTATGTTGTGAAAAATGAGACTTGGATTAGGAAGCAAGAAAAAAAAACTCCATAAAAAAACTAAGCGGCAATTGAAGCAAGAGGTGCTCTTGTCTTAAGTTTCTTGAACTGTGAAAGTACAGTGTTTTGATTCTTCTGCTTTGCATAATCATGTTTTTCATTTTTCAAGCATATGTATAAGTGCACACACACACACACACACACACACTCACTTTCTCACACACACTAACCTATTAGGCTTCTTCCTGTCTGTTCTCCCTGGTGTACGTGGCCAGGACTCTGCCTCCCCGTCTCCTGCGGGAGGCAAAATGAATAATTAATCGCTGTAAAGTAGAGGGAAATTATACAACATTATGCCATAGTGTGTCCACTCTAATGGCATGTGGCCCATTTTAATGGCTGGACCAGCCCACAAAGTGCTGCCCCACCGTCCCATGCCCCCCTCCCGCGTGCCCGGAGTGGCTGTAAACCTGCCGGCGGCCCCGGGCGAGCCATATGCCAGATTTATGGTCCACATTTGTTTCCGCCCGGCGCAGCAGAAAGCGGCGGGCGCTCTCCGGACGCGATACGGTTACTCTCCCCAACAAGCTGTCCGCCACCGCTGAGCGGAGCGCAGAGGAGCCGGGGCGAACACGGATTCTCCCCGGCTGCTCCGCTTCATGCATACTGAGGTATACAGTTGGAGGACTGTGCCTCGATCGCAACCAGAAGTCTTCAAACTTTCTCCAGGATCGGCTTGGAATCAGCTGCTGCAACTTTTTTTTTTTTTTTTTAATGAAACAGTTCTGATTGTTTTTTTTCCCATTTCTGCCAGGAGTTTCCACACTGAGACTCGAGCCTTGCTCCAGATGCAGCTCAGAATGTCTTTTTACCATTTTTCCTCAGACATGCATGTTCATTTAGAGTTCCCATCTGAATCTCATACCCAGCAAGGACTTATTTCAATTAGAGAAACGGTGGAACAACTTTGTCTTTCAAATTCATTTGCAGCAACACTCATTGTGAAGTCGCCTCATGTCTCAAAACATGTGACTTCTCTTGATCAGATTTGTGTTTCAATATCTTTTTAAAAACAACAGTTTTTGCAAAAGCATAATTTTAATGACAATTTGAAGATTTTATTTCATTTTTGACGCACGTGGAGTGCACGGAATGTTCAGTCTTCTCTTGGATCTCCTTCTCCAAACAGACTTCCTAAGAAATTGCGTCACAACCATATGTGCAATCTGCATGCACACACAGATTGCACACAAAACTAAGGCATCTTTGTTGTCTTTCACTCCGTGGAACACAAAGTTTTCTCTCAAATTGCATCCATGTCCAGGGATTTTCTCCCATTGGCTGCCAACTTGAAGAGAGCAGATTTATTGGCAAACTGATGTGAAGGGTACCGATCTGAACCTGTCAGTTTCATATGGATCATCAGAGAGACATTAAAATTCACAGAATCAAACAGATGATGTGTTTGGCAAGCACATATCACTTTAATTCTTTTACATTTTGAAATATCGAAGGCTTTTAGGGCCTTTCATTTCTGGTCTGCTGTCATCTTTCTGACCCCTCCGAGGCCTTCTTCCCAACACTTCCCTCCATCTGCAAGATCTTTAATCTTCATGATAAACCATGAACCACTCCCTGACAAACAGCGACTCAGCACTTTTGACTCCTCTGACCCAGACAGCTGTATTTAATCATCCATTTGGAGCTGCTGTGTGTCTCTGAATGTTTGTGATTCTATTTCCATGCGGGGCATGAAAGAGGTGGCTGGCACACTCCATACTGAAATGACTCCAAATCAAAGTTGTACTTCCTGTTCACGCAGTTTCCAAACATACATTCCCCTTTCTCTGTACCGCGATCCATCACATTACTCATGCAAACAGTCCCTCCGACCACCAAACTCTCTCCAGTTACGCCATTTTACACCTGGAAAATATGTATACATGGATAAAACAGACTCATCGGTCTGATGGTCAAACATCCTTCATGCGTCAGGCGAACAATGAAGTTGTTTTGTGAGCTTCATCTTCACTGTCTCCTTCTACACTTTGAGTTGTGCTTGTCAAACCGTTGCTTCACGATTCAGCTGCTCACCCTGCTGCGGTAAAAAGTAGCTTGCCCGAGGTAAGCAGAAGTTTACTCACAGTTGCAGGGTAGATCAGTGGGTGGCATCGATTCACCCCAGAGGTAAAACAGAGGTCTCAGCGAACAGAGAGTCTTCCAGGTGGTTGGGAAAATGTATGGTTTGTGGGTTGTGTGAACAGATTTAATATGTATAGGTTTCTTTTACATTCTGCATTGTGGTTAGACGCTGTTTTATTATTATTTTTTATGAGCTCAGAGAAATAAAGACTGCAGCATTTTCAAAAGCTAAATGTGAAGCAATGAAAACTCAACAAAGCTGAAATTCAGCTAGACTGAACTGCTGTGCAGTCTACACGTTCAACCACGTGGTCACAGTTACATGATTTTTTTTCTTTAAAGTATTCTCCTTCGTCTTTACATAGGAATACTAATTTCAAATTAAGGTTTACATGGAAAATGTTTAATTGCCTTTATGTATTTCCACTTATAATCTGGAGGTTGGGAAGGGTTGTGGTTGGACAGGGGGCAGAATTGATCGTATTTACATAAACTTTCCTTCCATCTTGATTAACTTTGATGCTACGACTTTGAAAAAGTTCACATTTTCATGCTTCCACCCATTCACTCTCTTCACAATATCCATTTGTTCGAAAGCTTCCGTCAAATAAATCGTCGCCATTCAAGTCCAATGCTTGTTTTGGGCGGCCATCTTGGAATATGTGCGTTGTCGCGGCAGGACAAGAGAACTAGCCTGAGCAGAACAACCAGAGTAAGTTAAAACGGGATTAAAAAAAAATACATGATCGAGGATTTATTAAATTGTGCTTTAAAGTCAGAATAAACCAGACTCTTTTTTCAGAATTCATTTTGATTTGAAAAAATCATTTTCATTTAAATTAAGTCATTTTTAGTGTTTTCAAAGTGGGAATTCATTTAAATTAAAGGGGAATTAAATCCCTCTTGTAAACATGGCCAGTGAAATCAAACTCTGGGGGACACACCACCAGTCCAACAAACCAAAGGAGCCTTCAAGGTTTTCTCAGGTCTTCTCAGTGTTTCAGTTAATGGCGAGTGGCGCCAGCTGCTGGTGTTTCATCACTAAAGGTGTGTGATCGTAACACACTGTACTCACGTCCTGCTACAGTTCCAGCTGTGGTCTTCACCATGTTTCCTCCCCATTCTGGTTTTCACAGGTATTCCGTTTACCGACAAAACACTCCCACTGATCCCTGGGAAATGGAAAACATTTGTGTGGGGCACAATACTAGCTTGACTTTTTGAGCTAAACTTGTTAAAAGTTAGAACATCTGGAGGCAATTTGAGTCAACAATTAACCTCAAACACGTGTTTTTGTGCTTTGAAAGGAAATCAGAGAACACTGCGCTGTGCATTCCCACCTCCGTGGCCGAGTGTGTGAGCCGCGCCACTTGTTGAATCAGTCGGCGGCCCTCGGAGGGTTTTCGGCGGTGGTCTCGGCTCGGGCCCGCCCTCGGTTCCCCTTCATTTTTCCTGAAGTGGCAGATCTGCTCAGTCATGAAGGAGTTCATTACAGTGAGGACGGCGGCGTGGAGGTGGGGAGGAAGTGAGTGAGTGATTATATGCATCCAGCCTTCCTCCACCGCTCGCCGTGATTAAGATGCATCTGCTGCGTCTGCTCGCGCCGCGCCTGCTTTGTGCATTCATCAACATCAGTTTAATGAAGTGATCAGAGGCTGAGATCAGACATGGCGCAGAAATATTACTCCATTAGCCTTTACACAGCTCTCTGCAAAACAGGAAACACTGACCCCGGGCATCAGGCTGGCTTTTCCTTTAAAAAAAAACAAAAAACAAAAGAAACAACAAAAAAGATTAATATGAAGTGTAAGTGATCACCTGTCCGGCCTCTCCAAACACAAGACGGCTTCTGTGAGTAAAGAGCCAATCTTTCATCCCTGCACTTGAAGCAGGAGGAGCGGAGGACGCCTCCCTCCCCGCTCACCTCCTCCTCCACCTCCGCCACGGCGCGGCTCGGGCTCCTCGCTCTCGCGGCGATGATGTTAATAAACTGTCAGCATGTGGCACTTTGTAATTGGGTTTGTGCCTTGTTTAACAAAGAGCGATTGGATAGTTAGAAAGGAGAGCGGCAATCTATCCGCCGCTCCCGTGAAATGAGCCGAGCGTCTCATCCATGAATGTGTTCTCCCAGAGGAGCGCCGTCTGAGATGTGTCTGTTATCCCTGGTAAATAAACCGAAGCGCCAAGAAGCAACTCCCACCCTCCATCACCCACCTACCCCACACACACACACCCACACACACACACACACACACACACACACACCTCCTGACATCATAAAGTCTCTGTAACGCTGTCATAAACATGACGCGCCGCACACAGTTGCCGTTTGCGCCGCTTCATTCGGAACAAATGAGCCCGCGGCGCTTATTTATGACGTCTGGTGATTTAGTGACTGCACTAAACCCGACAGCGACTCCAGGCAGGTTCCAGACGTGTCGTTTTCAGGATGGAGAGGCCCCCACGGGTGCTGCGCTGTGCTGCGCTGCGCAGCGGAGGGGAGGAAGGCCCACTTCATCCCCGTCCTGGATGTGGACCGAATGGAGCTGGACACACTGATCACACGCCGACGCTGTGTGCTAAATGCTAACATGGAGACGCCAAACTGATAAACCTGTTACAGTCCCAGATATTTGCTCATTTCAAGCTGCTGTCTCTCACTGAGGAGATTACCAGCATTGTCAGTGCTATCATCTTAAAAGTTACTATTTGATTAAACTCCTGTTAACCGGAGGTGAATTTACCCAAAATTCGTGAAGTGAGGCTCCGTATCGAAACTACAATTCAGCTTGTTTCAAGAAATCAACAATCCACCTTCATTTCATGTTGGTTAGTCTGATTCCACCTGCTTCAGAGATGATAAGATGCTAGCACGCACAACGTCACACTCTGTATTTTCTGGACGACAAGAGACACCAGAGTGTAAGCGGCATCTGTAAAAACAAGCATCATGACGAGGATAGAGGCATATATGAGTGGTTTGATGAATCCCATTGTTGTTCCATGATCAGCAGTAGCTGCACCTCATCGCCTGGAAAACACTCGTAAACTGTATAATCCTCATTCATCTGCTGCTATTCCTCAAATGTCTGTGGATTTGTTCCTCGTCTCTGGCCATCAGGTTTTGAATCATCTGTCTTTTTTCTTTCTCTTTTCAAGTCCCTCAAAAGTTTAACACAAACAGCATAATTTATGATTATAACTTTAAACTTTTTCTTTTTGCTTGCTATCCATTAAATATGGAAATTTCTTCACTGGTAAGGTACTGTTGTCTAGTCCTTGGCGTCCTTGACGGTGTTTACGATTTAAATTAATATGTAAATTGACATATTCTGGAAAATAGTCACTTACTTATTGAGGACGTGTAGAAAATGCCAGCAGGCGTCTCTTTTGAGGAAGTGCCTTTAATTTGTAATCTATATAGGAAGTTGTAGTATTCCTCAAACATTTCACCTTCAGCATTTCATTGATTTACAAAAAGAACCTCTGTGAAACAAAGCATGCTGTTTTACAGACTGAAGTGTCCAACAGTTATTTTTAACTTCAGGGGATCACGGAGTGCCGTTTTGCCGACAGCCCTGGAACCGAGGAACCAACCAGCGCTCGGGATTTCAAAAGTACTAAATCATCCAATAACCCACGCCGAGCTCCGACCAGCCGGTCCATGAGACTCCTGCGGCGGCGTCACCCCGCGGCCTCACCCCGCCGCGATAAAGCCATCAGCCGCTGGCTTCCTGCCTCACCCCCCGCCGCCACGCGGCAGGGCGAGAGGAGGCGGCTGGCAGCAGGTGACAGCAGAGAGAGTTCCCTCCTGCAGGTGACACTTCACCCCCGAAGCGTCTCCTTATCTCATAAGTGCCGACGGTTCCCCCCGACCCGGCACAGTTCCTGCACCGCTGCTCCGAGGGGGCGGAATAGAAAACCGCTCACGCTTCCTGCAAGGCGAGTGACGGTGATGCCTTGCGGGTGAGGCCGGGCCGAGGAGGAGCTCGACAGCCGTCAGCGATGGTTTTCTGCACAGAGTCTCGGCGACGCCTCGAAAAGCTCGCTGCTGCCGCTCCGCAGGGCGAGGACGAAGAGCGGGCACGATACATCGAAGGATGCATCCGAGTAAATATAACTCCCCAATTAGAGACTGAGGTCAGGCACGACATGCTCCGAGAGTGAAATAAGGGCAAAAACACCACTTCATTGTCGGTTTATTGTTGCTCCCAAGAGCAATTTCTTTATCGGGTTTTCCAAAAGATCGCTTTGAAAGCTTTAGCTGACGAGTCGAATTGTTATATTAAAGATTCAAGACTTTTTATTGCTATTTCTACAGTGACAAGTCACAAGAAACAAGATTGTGTTTCACTATGGTAAACTAGCTGCAATTTGAAGTTTTTTTCATTTAAGTGTTCGCTTTTGAGAAAAAAGACACTGGAGCCAACAGTTTACAAACAGAAAAAACACCTGGAAAGGAAACGGAGTTTAGAGTCCGTTGATCTTAAATATATTCAAAAGTATTTAATCCAGCATTGCCTGTTTGTGAAGCGTCAATAGGCCTCATTTACTAGGATTAAGTGACAGGTTGAAGTTGCTGAATTGTAGGTTAAAGGAAACTGATCATACTTTCTGCAGGTGTTTTACAAAGAAAAACATCATGTGGATGTCTTATTGTTGGAAGATGGTAAACATTACAACAGAGTTTGGTAACAAAATAAAGGAATCTTGGAGCTGATCAGAATTTGAGGAACACACCTGTTTGACAAACACAAAGCAATAATTAAGTGGTTTCCCGCTCTGACGCTGTTGAGATTTTGGCACATCAAAGAGGGTCGACACAGTCTTTCTTAGACATTATCTTTTAGGGACTTTAATGAAAAATGTAGGGAGCGGCCGCCCTAATCAATCCTGACAGGTGTAGCAAAACTCTCTGATCTGTTGTCATCACAGTTTGGCGAGTCCGTCTTTCTGCCTCGTCTTCGATTTGGAGATGCACCATTAAGCCCATTCAATCCAGCAGGAGTCTTTCCCATAATGGCTCTGCCTCTGTCAGTTCCCACCAAATATCTGGATCACTTCTTCTAGCAGGCGTTTGACAAGCGTTTGTCTTGCAGTCTGTCCTCCGGGGGGAATTTCTTCCAGCCGTTTGAGGAACATATCTACAATTAACAAATATTTGCAGCTCTGACAAGTTGGCATGTGTACGGATTCTCTTTGCATTTCTGTACAAAGGAGCCCAGTGACAGTTCCACACCACCGTACTTCACTCAGCTGTCTCCTCTGCCGTTCTGCTGCCTCGTCACACATCTGTCCGCTTGCGTTGGTGAGATTTGCGTGGAGAGATCATCTTCCGTATTTTTTTTCTTACACAGATTCTGGATTATACGACTACTTTCAAGCCACTTGTTTGTGCCGTTTGATGTAGAAAATGGTTCTGTATTCATCTAAGATTTAAAAATGCACACAAATTAGGTTTGTTTTACTAGATTTACAACTTAATGTTTTATAAAATGAATTTATAGGGATGCACAGGTAACATGTTTTGTTAATGGGTCATACTTTAATTGTGTTCAGCGTGTAGCTGGTGTGTGTGAGACCCAAACTCACAGCTATAGACCAGAATTTATAGTTTGTCTTACTTTTGTCATTCTCATTAATATTAAAGAATCTACAAACCACAGACATCGCTGGCTGGAAGTGTCACTTAATACCTTTTAGACACTGAACACAATCCTTAAATTTTAAAGGAAAAGATTCATTCGAGCGTCTGTCAACCAACGTCAGGAAGTCCAAAGTTCAAATACGTGCTGAGAGAGTGTGAGTTTAGCTGTAATCATGCAAGGGGGGAGTTTAGATCAGGGGTGGGGGCGTATGTTTGCGTTTTCCTCTTGAATTATCAGTTTTGAACTCAACGACCTCAAGTCCTCGAAATGTGTGAAAACAGGTTCAAGTTCCAACGAAATTCACGCACAAACCAAAAAACGGAAGAAGAAAAGACTGCTTTGAGTGTTTTCCAACCACAAGTGCCTACTCCATTATTTTTGCACAGTGCATTGTGGGTAAGAGTGTTGACCAACAGCTCAAATTGATTCAGTCTGCGTCCCCTTCTCATTTTGTTACTGTAGATTCAGCGTCTCTTCACACGTCAGCGCGAGGTGTGGGAACAATCCAGAGCTGCAGTATTTCCACGATGACTCATGAGAGGTGAAAAGAATAAGAAAAAAAGAAAAAGATGAATGTGTTTGCATTCGTACGCACCACATTAATCAGAGCGTCAGGTGGAAATGAGGCTGACGGGTTAATATTATTGCTGTGAGTGTCTCTGTTCCACCTCCTCCTCCTCCTGGATGAAAGGATGAAGAATCCAATCTGACTTCTCTTCCTTTAATTCTTTTTTTAAAGTCTGAGATTTCCTCTGTGACGCGGCTCTCCTGATAGCGAGCCTGAACTCTCCCAGGACCGGGCCGCCTGCCTGGCAGCAATAACAGCCGAAAACCAACTTGTTACGAGTCTGGGCCATCACTCAGCTGCTCGGTTAGACAAAACCCATCCACAGTAAATAGCAAGGGCACGACACGATGACAGGAGGAAAAGGAGGCAGAGAGCTGCAGACAGCTGACTGAAGTTTGTCTTTATTTTCGTCTGCTTGAACAAAAAAAAAAAAGCAGGAAAAAGGCAAGTTTTGTTCAGTGTGGCGGCAGACGTCATCTGATCTCCTCGCTGAAGCACCCAGAAATTGTCAACAAGTTGTAGTCAGAAACGGTGCATTAAGGATACACAGCTGAGAGGACTGGACTGTCATCAGATGAGATGAATCCAGAATCCAGGAGGGGAAATTCAATGTTTCAGAGTCACAGGTAAGGTTTACACCGCATCTTTCTGCAGTTAGGATCTGTACATGATCTTCATCCAAAATCACAGACGTATCACATGAAGTGTTAAAACAAGATTGCCTGTTTTCTATAAGTTCTCTCAGTTAAAACAGTGAAGCACATATGTATTTTTTCAGAAGTGGGAATAACTGGAAGCCGTGTCCCTCTCGGGGCCTCCTCGGGGCCCGGGCCGCTCCTCCTCCTCCGGCTGCAGCCGGACGGACGTGGAGCTCATCCAGCTCCGTCGCGGCACTAATCCGCCATTCTTCGGCTGAATGGAGCATTACCATAAACGCTTGGCAGCGGGAGGAGGCATTGTATTCCAGCAAATCTGTGAGCCTCTCAAATGTGCATTGTTGAGATCCACCTGTTGCCCGGGAGCGGAGAATGGCCCGTTCCCCGTGGCCGGCTCCATTATGTAATGCGCCGGACTCGGGCCTCTTAAAGCCGGGCCCCGGAGGGCTCGTCCAGTCGGGCAGGACGCCCGTAAGCGGCGGAGACGAGCGGCGCCAGCGAGCGCGGGGGCCCGCCGCGCGTCGGGCAGTTTGCTTTAATTGAATTGTTGTCGCTGGTGGGCGGCTCACAAACGACTGAGCTTTACACTCGTCTCATTTAAAGCATCCAGCTGGGCCGAACGCTGCGGCGCAGACACAGAGATGACCACACAAGTTCAGTCCAGAAGCTGTTAGTACCTGATGCAACACTCGCACGACAACTCTCTCCCACTGGCTCATGGGTAATTGGTAATTAGAGCGTCATGTGATTGTTGGCTGCTGTTTCTTGTCTTGTCCAGATACTCCTTAAAATATATTGAAGGAACTAAAGTGGAAAACCCTGTACTGTCAGAGGCTGTTTCATCTTTTGTTGGATTTTTAGTCTAGCATTGAAACAACTAAATAATAACAAATACTGATATTTACCATATTTAAAAAATCTACTTTACAGTTGACACACAGTCACACTTATGAGTCCTTGCAGATACAACTGACAGACTATTTCCAGAGGAATTTCAGGAACAACAACAACCAAACAAAGGTTCCTGGCTAACGTTATGATATATATAAATCTACAAATAAATGCAAATATGACGGTAGAAGAAAATAAATGGATTCATACACACACAAAATAGCATTAATGCATCTAGAAATGATTTGACAAAAAAACGGCAGAATAAATAGATAAGTATATAAATAGTATGCTGATATGAACAAAAAATGAAATGAATACATGACAGTAGAAATGTAGCATGAAAAATAAACAACATGAAAAAATCTACTTCAAGAAAACAAATGTTGAAATACCTACAAAATGATAGCTGTATGTTCAAATAAAACATTGTAGAACAATAAATCACGTTAATACTGATGAATTAAAAAAAAATAAATAAATAAATAAACAAATAAATAAATAAATGCACAGCAAAATCAAAATAAAATATTTAAAGAAAATAGTAAATGTAGAAGGAATCTGTATTTGCAGAAATATATAAAGAAATGTCTGTTGAAATGAATTAATATAATACAGTTTTGAAAATAAAAATAAGTAAATAAATAAAATCCATGTAACGGAAAAAACTGTATTGCATCTCTGTCACTTACTTAAACTTAGCAAAGTATGTAAAGAAAACATATTTTCTTTTCTCAAACCTGGAGAAAACAGCAGCAGCATTGAGTTCACACTTTAAAACAAATGAAGAAAGAAGTTTGACGGAGTTTCTTCTGTCCAGAAAGCAGCTGTGGTGTTTCTGAACCATCGGAATCCGCCGCCGTCTCCTCCTCAGCGGCTCTCCATCAAATAATCCCTCTCACTGCTTTCATGTTTGGGCTGTGGGGGACGGGGAGTGGAGGCAGGAAGTCGGGGGATAAATCAGCGCTCCTTCTCTGGGCCGTGCGCGTCCGGCTTCTGCCCGCGACATGAAATCCTTTTTATCACAATTTAGTGGCCGAGCGAAGCAGCCGGGAGAATTATGGCCACACTTCACGTGCGCACCGCCGTTACTCAAAAGCAGCAGGACGGCCTCCAAGTAGGTCCATCTTTTATTCGCGGAGGGGAAATTGCATATTGATTGCAATCTGTGCGCGTTTGTTGGGGTGTGTGTTTGCTAGCATGCGTGTGGACGGAGCGCACATGTGGGCATGTAGCCGCTTCCTGATGACAGGCTGAGAGAGAGAGAGAGAGAGAGAGAGAGAGAGAGAGAGAGAGAGAGAGAGAGAGAGAGAGAGGGGAGAGGATGGAGGAGAGGCCGTCACTGTACACGGGCCTGAGTCACTCTGAGTAAATGAACCCCGGTCGGCACAGAGATGCGAGAGTGTAAATTAACATGGTAAATGGATTTCATTTATGGAGAGCATTTTCACTGATTCAGCAGTCCTCGGAGCGCTTTACGTTGTGAGGCACATTCATCCATTCACACACACGCCAGCGGTGGCGTGACGGATCACTGACAGGAGCGTTTTGGTAAATGAATTTCACTCATATAGAGCTTTTCCACTCCAGCAATCCCCAAAGCACTGTCAGTCACGTTCACCCATTCACACAGGCCATGCGAGGCCTTCAGTTCACTCAAAGCCTCTGAAAAGGCTGAAAACAATGAAACCGAAGCAAAACCAACACTAATCTCACACACCGTTTTCACTTTCTTTGACCGGAACCTTTTGGTGTGTTTGCATATGTGAACATACTTTGCATTCTTTAGACAAATCAAGGTCTCAGTATCTGTTTCAATAACCGTCCAGCTTTATTCTGCAAGCTGCTGTTTTCTCAGTCAACCTCAGAAGCTCTTCTTCCAGATGCTGGTTGGTGATCTGTTCGTTCTGGCTTCACTAAAACACTCTGCAGGATTCTGAAGAACCTTCCAGAGTCCTTTACAGGAGAGACTTCCTGGTCTGGCACTCACAGCCTCATTAGTCCTGCTCTCTGGTGCGCTGACCCATGAGAGGTATTTCAAGTCATTGACGTCTTCGATTGGCAACTCTTCAGCAACTCTGTGATGGATTGGTGATCTGTCCAGTGTTCCCTGTCCGGCACACACCGTCAGCTGGGAATGGCTTCAACTCCTTGATACCATGAGTTGAAGAAAGCTTCTCATTCCCACTGAACATAGGAAAAAACAGCAACTGGAAAAGGACAAGCCCAGCATATCATCACATGTAGATAACCTACAGTCCACACTTCGTCCGTTGAAAACAATAGAGCCAGCTGTGGTAAACATTCATTTGGCGCAACCTCTTGTCTCGGAGTGGGTTACGGAGAAAGTGTGGAGCGAAGAGACAGAGACGGGGAGTGAGGATGATGGAGTGATGGAGAGATGGAGCAGTGTGAGGGGGAGGATGAGTGGAGGAGTCTGTTTTCACTCTAATCTGTTTACTTTGCAATTTGGGTTTTCAGAGCGAGTCCATTCATTCTGCTTAACCTGACACTTCACTCACCAACAGGAAGAGAGAGAGAGAGAGAGAGAGAGAGAGAGAGAGAGTGTGTCAGAGAGATGCACAGAGGAATCCCATTTAAACCTCTCCTTTTGAAATGTGCTAGCCTGCACTGAACGTGCGTGCGTGTGTGTGCTGTGTATGCTCTAAAACTCATTTACGTCCCGTTCCATTGTATTGCTGTGTGTTCATTTATTTGCAAGTGGGGCAGATGTCACATTTACGTCTTGTCTTTCGGTAATTGCACACGTCCGTCCGCGTGTGTAAACACACGCGTGTGTTTGCTAAAGTGTGTGTGTGTGTGTTTGTCATGTGAGCATCCATTAGCGGAGCTGCGTCGGACTGTAATTATTCAGCAGTGAAGCCATTAGCCCAGGCAACAAACAACAGGCCATCCTTTTGTGTTATACTCCTCTGTCCAGGCCTCAAATTATTCACTCATCCATACTCAATACTCATTATGAAAGCAATTCTATGAAGTGTGGCGTGTAGGGAATTAAAAAAATAAAGGACTGCATGTGCATGGCCATTGTTCCATGTGAGTAATTAGCTCGGTGTGTTTTCACAGGGCACCGTGAATAATGGAGTCCAGTATGAACTGGATGAGTCACCGGCGCTCGTTTCTATCTGTCAGCAGCCAATCAGAAGGCTCCATGGGAAGGAGGGTAAAACCTGTTATTCCATTTCCATGTTACGTCGTCATATATCTTCAATTACATTACCAGACAACTGTTAGAAAGGGAAGCTAATGCGAAATACAGCTACAGTTGAGAAAGGCTAATGTCAACGGTGCATTTTAATTTAAAAAAAGAACAAAAAACAAGCATATTTGAGAGGCTAAATGGGAAAAAAAATTGATTTCAAACCATTAGATGAATATAACTATGGCAAACACAGTCAATGCAGCTCTAAGAATAGAAAACTAACTTTTATTCGAAGCTGCTAATGCTAATCAAAGTTACAATAGATAGAGGATGATGCTTATATTAGATGTCATGGGACATTCAGGTCAGGATGAAGGAGTTAGTTCATGATCAATTACTGTATTTAAATTAACAGCTAATGCTAAAGCTAGCAGCTCACCTTTGTGGAAGATCGGAAGAGACAGCAGCTCTGCAGCTCGAAAACTTTCTCATGGTACAGGTGACAGCTCAAACTGAGGGGATTTTGTTTAGTCTGTTTGTCATTCTGCTGAGAGCATCGTTTTTATTATTGATTTTGTTCTTTACAAGTATTTGGAATATGATTACTTGAAATAAATTAAAAATTAAATGAATGAAAAAACAAAAAAGAAACTCCAGTAACTGAGTTAATCCCTTAATAGCAATCAGTTAATAAAGTATTAGAGGAAAAAGTAGTCACTGTGCAGAAAGATATGAGTTAATGACGCATTATTTCCAACAGCGGATATGAGGTCTGCTCCTCCAGACAGTCGACCCGGGGCAGCAGAGGGATTAATTCACTGCTGTTTCAGAAAGTCTTCTGAAGGATTTTTGGGGTAAAAATAAAATATCACTTGCCTCACCTTTCATTCTCTTTTGTCTTCCCTGAGATTATTTTGTGCAGCAGATTCAGGTTGCAGTAATGGAGTGGAATAACAACTAACGGAATAGTTCTTTTTTTTTTTTTTAAGTCTGGGCCACCAAATGAGCTGTTTTAACTTTACTTGGGGTAAACAATCAAGTTTGTGGAGACGTGCGAGCAGGCCTGCATTAGCCTGAACTCCCCTTGAACCTTTCAGGTCATATATTTTTAATGGCGGAGTCCACACATTTCTGAGAGTTTCAGAAAAAAAAAGAAAGAAAGAGTACACAACAGGATGCTCACCTAGGGCAGTGGACGTGTCGAGGAGCCATAATCTGCACGCTCGCGGCTGCAGGAATCAAAGGAAACCCGAGGGGGAGAAAAGACAAGGTGAAGGACACAACGGCGAGGGATGCAGCCCTCCGCCGACGGAGCGAGCCAGAACCGCCGCTCCGCTTTGAAAGCGCCCGGCACTGTCAAAACAGAGGCCGGTCAAACAGCTGCTTTGTCAACAGTCATTGCAGAGCCGAGCGTCTTTCTGTCGAAACATCAGTCGGAGCGGCGGGGATAAACTCCGGCGTGAGGCGCCCGCGCCCGCCGCTACCTGCTCAGAGGCTCTGACAGGCCGCTTTCTTCACTTCACTCAAATCCTCTTCACACTTCTCCTTCACCATCACACGGCTGTTTGTTATATCGAGTGTGTCAACACCGGAGCGGTAAACCTTGAGTTTCTCCCTCTTTCATCGTGGAGGGGCGGAAGGGGAGCGAGGGGGGCGGGCTCACAGCCGTTTAAGGTCTCTGAGAAAAAAAGCCCGACGGAGCTGTCGGACGTTCGGAGCGAGGGAGTGTGGACTCATCGTCTCTAAGTGTTCTCGATCTCTGAATCTGTTCCCAACATGAGCAAATGAACGCAAGGCTCTCCAAGTTTTTTTCTTTCATTTTCAGACGTGAACAGTGTGAGACTCTGTACAACCCGATCAGCCTCATCCAGAAGGCAGACACCACCAGCACCAGCAGAAACCGCTCACACTTATGATGCTTGTGGTGTATAAAAGAGTTAAACATGTCAGATTGAAGCTTAAAGTAAAATCAGACACAGGAGGAGAAACTCCAGCGGGTCAAACTTTTTTATTTCCTCACCATGTTCCAGCTTTACGACTTCTGAGGTCGGATTACCGCGAGTCGGCAGAGCTGCTCAGAAACCTCCTGATTCCTCCTCCCTCTGCAGAGGATGAGCGGTGGCAGAGCGCCGCAAGGCCTCAGATCAGAGTCTGAGTCCGTCCGCGGGCCGAAAACGGCTGGATCCTGAAGAGCGAACGCTCCGAGAGGCCCGGCTGTCACCGCTGGAGAGGAGAGGAGAGGCGGACGGTGTGAGAGCTGCAGCGGCGAAGGATTCTAACATCTGTCAGGATGGAGATACCTTCTGTCCGTCAGACCGACGGCCCGACTGCCTTCCAAAGACTCAGCTTCGTCCATGAAGCAACCATAAATGGAGAATAACTTGATTTTCTTCAGATTCACTCCGCTTTCACAAGATTGATTGCGCGCCCATTTCACAGTCTTAAACATCTCCATGCGAAGGCTGCAGCGTTTGATCAGAGTATCACTGGCTCGTTTTCAAACGTCTCCTTATCGTAGTGATGCTGAACAACTTGAGGGAATCCCTACCATCAGATTTTGACCCTCCTTTTGAGAATTGGATTGTCAAACCGCTCAAACGCTCATGTATATCTGGATTGAAGTGTCGGTCTGTCAGCGCAGACTGAAATATGTCAGGATTTCCATCATGTTTCATACAGCCGTGCTCCCCAGAGGACGCATCCGACTGTCAGCCTTTAACTTTCTCCATGGAAGCGTTGGATTTCAGGATGATGTGTTTTGAAAGGTCAGCTCTGGTATTTGATGCATGAACCTTCACTTTCCTGATAAAAGCCATCAACATATCAAGTTCTGAATCCTTCCACAGCCCGATGTTTCAGTTGTTGCCGCTAATATTAATGCTAACTTCCCGAACATGATGAAGAGGAAAGTGTTTGTTCACTTTATCTCTCTTTCAGTTCACCATCAGAGCTCATGACGTTGACAGATGTTTGGTTGATTTCAACGCAAACTCGGATTATCAAAGAAAAAAATCTGCAATGAAAATATCCCACCGGTTAATTTGGTACATTGTCCAGTGACTAGTTTTCATTAATGCATACAAAGTATTTCAAATAGACACATTATTTATGAAAGAAAACTCATGAAGTCACATTGACTCTTTACAGACTGAACAACTTTTTTTTCGGTTGATTTCTCACTCATTAAAAATGTGTGTGGGGGGGAAAAAAAAAAAAGAGCTTCGGCATGTTTTTCTGAGTCATTGAGGGAGTTATGAAAGTAGACGTTCCCATTTTAAACTCGGAACAGCCCAAATTTGAACTGCAGTTTGAGGAAAGCTGTCAGAGACATCAAAACCCCAATTAAACGGGATCAAATCACACATCTTGTCATTTCTCCAAACCTTGAATGATGTTTATTGCTGCATTGTACGACAGAGATCCAGGACTCCGGTGATGGCTGGGTTCATTTATTGGAGACGGTTTTCCATTAATTTCACTTGAAATATTCATTGACTAACTTTCACCAAAACATGCTACAATCTGCTGATTACAGTCGTCTGACAGCACTCCTGATTAAATTAGACGCTTTAATGCAGCTTCTACGGGGCTTCGCTTAAACTCAGAGATCAAATTAATAATCAGAATAAATGCGAAGCACAGTAAATGTTGTGCTTATTGGCTTTGTGTTATTTGGTAAGTATTTGTCTGACTGAAGACTTTGTTTTTATGTTTCTGTTGGCTGAGGGGCCACAGTGGCGTCTGTGGGGCCCTGGCATATACTGTTGTTATGCCTTCGGCCGTCTCTGCATAAATCCATAAAAGGAAATAAATAACCGTGGTTGTGTGTGTGTGTGTGTGTTGACTGAATTTCAAATGTTGAATCCCCCTGAACCGTGCCTGTAAAGTTGCCTCTGTGGATCTGATAGCAGCCTCCGATCGCTGTTTGTCCTTTTCCCGAGCCGCGCGGCGAAATGTCAGCCAGGCCAGATTGGATTGCTTTTATTTAAACCGTCAAATTTATGTTTTTCGCTTTCTCTTCAATCACTCCGGCCGACACCCCTGATGTGTTTCCCACCCCGCTCGCCCCCTCCGCCCACGCCAGCGTCAGGTGGACACTTTGGGGGGAGAAAAAGGCTGCTGAGGAGCTAAAATATTCGGCGGCCTTGAGCCGGAGAGGCAGCTCTGCGTCTGATTGGCTGACGGCCCCCGTCCTCCAGCCGCCGTGCTTATCCATGCTCATGAAGGCAGCAAAACAGCCCCCACTTTCCTCCCCTCCCTCCGACGGCGCGCTGTGACAGGCTTAACCGTGATATGAGGGGATGTGTTATCTGCTGACTTCCAAATTCATAAATCTTTGAGATCAGACGAAATTGAAGCGGCTTGAAAAGCTCGGAGGGGAGATTGACACGTCTGAGTGGCTCTGTGGGCGCGCCGCTGCAAACTGCATGCTAATGTGCCATCATGCATATGTTTGTATGTACTCGCCGGGCGTGTGTGTGTGTGTATATAAATATATATGTGTGTGTGTCCTCATAACTTGTATGCATTGTGTTTCATACTGCCTACGTATGCATGCATATGGATGAGGGTTAAGTCTCCACTTGTACACACATCTCATGCACCGCAGGAAGATCGGCGTTTTCCACGGGCAAGGCTGCTTTCAGACCTAAAAATCAGCTTTGTTGTCACAGACAGTTTAATGTCGGAGTTTTTATTTTTTTTTCCTTTCGTGTCTTGGGGCGAATGGATCGTCCTCGGTGTATCAGCAAGAACAGTAATCTGAAGACAAACAATGCTTTTCGCTTAAATGTGTCATCTGATGTTTTGTTTATTTCAGGTTTTTAGTGACACTGGCAAGGCGAGTTTTTTTTTTTTTTTTTTTTTTGCTTTGTTTTTTTAGCTTCTCAATGCCAGAGCAGTAATTTAGCTTGGTGCACTCAAACCAAATTTTTAAAAAAAATCATGAAAATACAACAAAAAATATTTTCTACCAATGTAACCAGTGTTTAAACCATCATACGCCATTGTGGATTGTGTCAACATGGACATGACAGTGATGATAAAGTCCTCTGTCATAGAATGTGCACTTTGTTGAGGGAGCACGGCTACAGTCCTGTATGTTGTTGTCAAACTACTTGTGCAGAAAAAAACATATTCAGTATGATCATAACGCACATCTGCAGCATAGTCTGACTTAAAAAAAAAAAAAACTTTCATTTTTCCACTTCATCAGTGCATTTCAAAAATGTCAGGAAGATGGAGGACAAATTCAGAGACTCCTGGAAATGAATGGCCAAAACGGCGTGTACGATGTTCAACTTCCTTCTTCGTGAACCATGAAGCAACAGGAAGGAGAAGCAGTCCCTCACTGTTCTCAGCAGCGAACCAGTGGAACCGTGCACAGGATTCATAATGCCTGTTCAACGAATGCAAATGAAGAATCTACACAGAGAAGCTGATTAATTGTCATCGACGCGGCTCCATTGCTGAGAGCGCTTCAACCCTCAGGCGTCGGTTTAATTTACTGCATTATAGTCACTACCAGATAAAGAATGTCCACTTTCATAAAAAAAAAAAAAAAAAAAAAAAAAAAAAAGCTATAAAACTCTTAGACAGGTTCAGCCCAGGACAAAACAACAGATAAAAATGGAAGGGTGAGCAATTCTTTACTCTTTTACTTTTACTGTTTTTTTAAAAAATTACTTTTGGATATATCGATTCCTAAAACTAAACATGAGGCATTAGTTGTTGTGAGTATTTGACTATTAAATACTCTCTATAGTCACTACATTACATAAAAATGTTCCATTGACTTCCGTTGAAACTACAGTTTTTGTTTCATAGCTGGTACAGACATTGTTTCTTCTTCATTTTTATTAAATCAGTTATTTCCGCAAAGCACCCTGTCATCTTGTTTAAAGTTTTCACAGTTCTGAACCACAATGCAATTCAACATCCGAACAGAACAAACATATCACTGATTTATCAGCCACATGTCATCAAACAGGTTAATATTGGATCAATATTGAAGTTCACTGCATATTAATCCCCACTCCCCCAAAAAAGTATAAAAAACAGGAAAAAAAAAATCCATATATGCCATTTTAATCTAAATGTTTGTTTTTTTTCTCTCCAAGTGGACTTCTTGTCTTGAATGACTGAAAACAGCAGCACTATTTCTCACACGGTGATTATTCTTCTGGATGATGTAAAATTCTAAAATTTTACAAGTGAAGGACTTAATTACAATAAATGTTTTTTGGTTTTTTGTTTTGCCAAATTCACTGAGCCAAAATTGACAAGTCTGATAAGAGGGGGGAAATGAACAAAAATGTCCATCATGGTAAGCGAATAGTAATTTAGATGAAAGTCGATCACATTATCAAAAATCTGGGTTGATAATGGAGTTTTCTGATTCCATTGAGCTCGTGCACCACTGTCAGAGGCCTGAGATCAAACTTCAGTAGGAGAGTCACCGACTGCTCACTACAGGACATGATGTGTTTTTCAAACAGACTCGGCAAATGGAGGATATAAGGAATATAAAGAAAAGAAGGTAATCACAGCAAACTGGCTTCTTTCAATGGAAACCTCAGTATAAATTGTTGGGATGGGCTCATTGGGAAGGAGCTCAACATGCCAACAACCAAAAAAATCCCAAAGCTCTTTAAAAAAAAAAAAAAAAAAAGTCTACGGGAACACAGGGAAAACACAAACAGAGTCCCTGAATCACTATCTACAACAGACCACCGGTGACCGGACAAGCAGAGCAGACAGAAGAGGCCCAGTATGAACCTCAGCCAGCAGGTTGCAGACGATCACACACTCAGGCACAGGTGAAACACATCAGGGGAGGAAACAGCAATCAGGCAGGACAAGTCGTCAACGAGCCTGAAATCACAACCAGAGTCAGAATTTCAAAATGAACACAGGAGATTAAACACAAACCAAGACATAAGTTACTATTATATTAGCTGAGTCTTTTCTTCAGATTTTGTGGAACATCCAGTATAATGAGAACTTCTCAAACAACGCCTGATCTCTTCCAGTGTTTTTATTTTTCTTCAGCTTATCAGTTTTCTGCACACTGTAGAAACTTGTTCTGTTGAATCAAACTAATTCTGATTGACATGGAATTCAAAGTATGAGCATGCACCATACCATATCTGCTTATCTGTTTTGGAAGGTTTTACCTGCTAAGTTTCAAACATCTGAATCTGAATGTGTGGGTTACATTTTGCTTGTATGTCACGTCTTCTGCCGTGACCAAAGCTCCCGATTCACACTGGCTTTAAATTCCCCACAAAACACAACAAAGGCAGCATGTCGCCCTCCAGCTCTCCGATTCTGCTCATGAATGCGGCTTTCTGCATTTAAGGTGTTTCATTTTCCACTTTTCCATCGCTTCTTCTCACTTTTTGTTTCCCGTGCGTGCAGAAACGTGCAGAAGGGGGAGCGATGCACCAATACCACTTTTTTAAAGCGCAAGTACAAACCTTTACTTGCATGTACATGAAACGTACATGCAAGTAAAGGTTTGTACTTGTGCTTTAAAAAGGTGGCATCCCAGGTGTGAGCTATTTTCAAGACAATCACAAGCCGAAGAGGCTGAGACCAAACACTGGAAGAAACAAACAAACAAACAAAAAAGAACTGACTAAATGGTTGGAAACTCTTCCACTCTCAGGTTTGGCATTGAAGCGTGATAAGTTATTTTCTGTAGACACAGAATATGTTGTTGTGCTCCGAGGGTTAGGCTGAAATGACTTGAGGAAAATAATTAAAAGGAAAGTCAAGGTTTAACAGATGAAAAATGTTTCTGGATTTTTTTTTTTTTTTTTTTTTTTTTAAGGAAAACAAACTTTGGCCAATAAAAGGCAGAAAATGCTCAATTTAGCAAATATGATAAAAATCGAAACTCAAAAATGCAAATGAAAAATGGATTCTATTTTTTTTAAGTTTGTCAAAAGTTGGATGAGGGCAGTGTGCGAACTATATTGCGACTGTGGTGGTGGGGGGGCTTACTTATACGGGGGGGTGCGCTCCGCACATGCCTCAATGCGAGGACTTACAGTGACGTTTAATGAATAGCGCCCCGATGCTTCAATGGTGAGGACAAGTACTGCATGCAGGCCGGCATCTTTATTAAAGGGAAATAGCGATGCACAAATCATACATTCAAAATGGCCTAATTCTGCATATGATCCATGATTATGGTAATGCAGTAATAATAATAATAATAATGATAATAAAAATAATAATAATAATAACAATAATAATAATAATATTAAAATAAAGGGGTAACATGGGGTAAACAGCATTTTGCCAGTATTTAGGCCCCCCCAAAAAATTTCACAAATCATGTTTTCAGGGGAGCTTATGTCTCATTAAGGGGGGCTGAGACCCCGTAGTTTGCACCCTGGATGAGTTAAATAAAAGCCTAAAACATCAAAGAGAATCAGACAAAGATGCAGAACATTTGGTGGAAGTTGTGTGACGCAAGAGAGAAAGTACCGGAGCAGAGATTCCCTGTGTGGAGGCAGAGCGAGAGCACAGACTTCAGGAGGATCCGGAGCTCTTCTGCACGTGTCAGTTGATAAGAATAACGGGGGCTTCCAGTGTCAGTGTCCAGTCCACGACAGACTAAGAAACAGAACAGAGAGAGAACAGAGACGGCAGGAGCCTCATGATGATCAGATCTACTGTATCTCTGCAGTTGACTCTTTGTACTGTACTGAAATGCAGCTAATGCTAATTTAAACACCCCCGAGAACTAATCTAGTTTCATGAATCGGAATCTGATTGTCTCAAGAACATCGTCACATCCTTGAGTGTTGAGAGAAATTACAAAAAAATGTATTTGTTATTTGAAATAACTTCGATGGAAACGTTGAAACGTCTTGGGTTTTTCAGATTTTTACAGATCTGCGTGTGTCTATTTGGGTGCGACAAGGCAGCAGCGTGCCGGGTGAAGATTGAGTCTGAGATGGAGTGTTAGATGTGAGCGGTCTCTGCCTTCAGATAAAACACACGCGCGCACACACACACACACACACACACACACGTTTTCTCCCTCTTTCTAATTCATTTTCCCTCCTCTGATTTATCTTGTTTTCCTCCGTCTTGTCTGCTCATGCCCAGATAAAATCCTCCAAATTGCATCACCCTGCGCTCTGTAACTCTGCTGCTTGTGTTTCAGGCCACAGTGCGCTGCGGCAACACAACATAATAATGCATCTGCTATCTCTTGGATTTGAGTTATAACACCATTTATACAGGCGACAACGCATTTGATGCAATTATTTGGCGCGTCTGCGCTGACACGACCGAAGATGACACAAACATCACGGCGAGCCCCGCTCTGCGCCGACGACACCAGCAAGACGACGCCGATAAAGTCACAGCTTTGTGAAAGTTTGCAAACTTCAACACTGTGCTAAGAAATCTGAGCCCAGATGTTTTTTTGTTTTTTTTTTTTGTATGTGTGTGTCTTTAAATTGGATTAACAGCAGCTAGAGGATTGAGAATGTTATTGATAACATCATCAAAACAGGATTGTCTGTAAAAAAAAAAAAAAAAAAAAAAAAAATGATGCAGCATGAAAGCCCATGAGAGAAAAAAAAAATGCTTGAAAAAACATTTTCTTCAACAGCTGGAGATGGTCCAGATGATTCTGAACACCGGAATGTATTTGATTTTTTGGTCAAACGAACTGTTAAAAGCTTACAGCAAATAAGAGGCTCTGCTAATTTTTATTCAAAATGACCTCAGCCTTCAATATCCAGCTTTTAATCAATATTACTGATTGTTTACGATGGCATTTGATAGGCTCGTTCATTTTTACATTTCATTACTGCAGTTCTGATGATGATGGAGGTAATTATTCGGAAATGCATTGCTGTCATAAATGCATTTGGTTCAGTGAGTTAGCAACGATAGTTAGCAATCACAACAATTCAACATGAGTCAGCAGCTTTAATGTAAATATCTTAAAACATCTTGCAGCTTAGTTATTCAGCAGTTATTAATCTAACAGCGTAAAGTGGCTTAGCATTGGTTATACTAACATGTTAAAGTGAGTTTGTAGCTGAAATTCGGTTTCATCCTAAGTGGATACAGAATAGCGGATACAGAGCTGACCTCATGGTCCAATGATTGGTCCAACATTTTAACCAGAATTTGTCCTGAAATGCATCTTTCACAAATGGACGCGTCCATCTGGGGAAACCTCCACACACGCCTATCTTTGATGTGTCTATTTTGGACTAAACCACCATGAAGTGAGCAGCTGTGATGCTAATATTTCAAAAGACGATATCAGTAATCAGAAAGTTCTACAGACTCTACCCAAAAGAAAAATCCTCAGAGCCCACTGCGATTAACATGTTACCATAATTACCATCAATTCAGAGTGAATCATGTTGGTTTAATCTCGTCACCACATTTATTTATTTAGCGGAATGCGTATTTATTTTTCATGCTGCACGCTGCTGCTCCTCCTCGGTCCGGCCTCCCCGCTTTGATGTGTTCATGAGAGATTTTTTAATAACCGCCGAAACATCCTGGGAATCCTTTGGAAATGTGTTTGGACAGACATTTACAGATTTTTAGTGTTGTGCAAAAATGAGTTCTCCTTCCTTTTTGTTTACAGATGCTTTGGTGTTAATTGGCCTGATAATCACACAAAACTGCTTTTTGTTGCCTTCGCCTGATTTTTCCGGCGTGCTGTTGGGCCTCTCGTGGAAATTGCGAACGTCTTTTGAGAATTCCCCCCCAGTTTTTTCATTAAACCTTCACGAGCAGTCCAGGCCTGTAACAGCCACGTTCTGATACTCTGAGTGTCTCCGCTGAGAAGAAACAGTCATTTAACGACAGATGACTGTTTATTAAATGACACCGGGCCGCTACAAAGTAGCCCCATCCAATTCTCCACATATCAAGCTGGATGGTTTTAACTCGGCACTCTGCTGTGTAAGTGGAAGCCATCAAATTACATTCCCTCTTTTTTAGTCAAATTCATTGCAAATGTATTACGCCGCCACATTTTACACTAAGCTGTCTCCATTTATGAGCAGAGATTGAGTGGAATTTAAATTGAAAAGGCATCAAGTTAATGGGGTCATAGAAACAGCTTCTACCACTTTTTTAAAATTCATTTCTTCCCATCATCGACGCACAAGTGAAATTTAAAGAAAGGAAGAGAGAGGGGGAAAAAAACACGGCGTCCGTCTGTGACTTCGGATTGTTCACTGAATCGCATGAGACACCAGGTTCTCAAGAACAGTGGATTCAAACAGACTGATGTTTGGCAATTTGACAGAAAGTATCTGGAAACTCAAGTTAGTTCTCTACGCTTCAGTACCTGAAGACTTTTGTTCTTGAAACTAAGTGTTGACTGGAATCTTGAGTGTCTGGTGTCTTTAGTTGTGGAACCTTCCGTTCTGAAACATTTAGCGCTTGAAATCTTTTCTGTTGGTACCTTTTAATATTGGAACCTTTAATTCAAGAAGTTTAATTCCTGAAACTTTTATTTCTGGAAAGTTAAGCGACTGGAATTTTTAGTTCTCAAATGTTCAATTCTATAAAACTTAGTACCTGGAATCTGTCCAGTTATAAACTTCCCTAACTACAACATGCTAAAACTTAAATCTTCAAATTATAGTGCCCAAATTTTCAATTGTGTATTGTTAGATTGTTGAACTTTTAGTTCATGAATCATCAGTTCTGGAAACCTGAATGACTGGAACTTTCAGTACAAGGTGCCTTTCAGTGTCAGAACCTCTCGTACAAGAACTTTAGGTCCTGAAACTTTTAGTTGTGGCAACTTAACTGGAACACGGGTGCTGGAACATACTGGATCTAGAATCTTAGGAATCTTAATCTTTAATTCTGGAGCCTTGGGTGAATGGAACTTTCATTATTTGTGGTTTTTGCTTGATTTGCTGTCAAACCTGTGAAACAAGTAAAAATTCAATTTCAAGATTGTAAAAATTAGGAAAATACATGAAATGCAGATGTTACAGGTGAAAGTGAAACGTCATCTGTAAAATAAACATCCAAGGATATTATTGTACAGTAATCAAGAGCTTTTGCCCATTTGTTGGCTGATTTGTCCGACACATTTTCCAAGCTGCTCCGAATCGCCGTGCACACAGTGATTCATTGACCCTCTTTACATTAACGTCTATTAGAACGCCTCAGTTAAAACGGGGCGCCGGGGTCTCCGCGGCAGGTCTCCGTCCGGCGCCGTCCTCATCCGTCTCCATGATTGTCGAGTCACCCCCGGCCGCCTCCCATATTAGTCACGGCCTGCTTTGTTTTGAAAAGGCATTTTTCATCTTTCATCCCACTAAATGCAGCTCAGAGCTTTTATTCATCTTGTTCCATCCGCGGCTGTCGCGGGCTCACGCCGCTCCGATGACACATGAGCCGCACGGTTAAAAGTGAAAGGACATCGTCAGGCCGGCTTTCTTACTGTCTCGCCTAAAGACACTCGAGAACAAATGCTTTCTGGATGCTGCTGTGTGCTTAAACCACTGCAGTGTGCACAGGGTGTAATACTGTCGTGTTGCTGCTGTCACCACTGTGTGGCTCAGGCTGACCTGGACGTCAGCTGAGGTTACATCAGTTATTTGAAGGAAGATTCTCTATAATCTGGATGTCAGCTGTCATGAACTGACTGAGCTCAATTAACATTAATGTGACGCTTCGACTCAACTTTCCATCGATGACAAAAATAACAAACTCATGACATTTCAATGGTTACTACTGTGCTGAGATCATACAAATGGGGTGTTCCTCTGGTAAACAGGGGTTTTGTGAAATAGTAACTGCTAAGAAGGAAGCTAACAATCTGATTGTTCACAATATTGTGGAGAAAACATCCACAGCCAAGACGGCAGTGCAGCTTCAGGAACTCCGCTGGATCCGACCTCGGTGGCCTATCGGCTGGCCGCTGATCCTTCCTGTACGTTTTCTCTGAAGCTGCGAGAAGCTATTAAGTTTTCATGTGTTGATGGAGAAATATTGATTTTTTTCTACTACAGCTGTGTCCATTTCATCCACAATCGTCCCCATTTTTATTCTGTCCGTGCAGCTTTCATCCCCCGTTCTCACCTTCAATGTGCTCATTGCCTCGTATGTTATTTTCTAATTAAAAAAGAAAGTAACACACACACACACACACACACACACACACACACACACACACACATCCCTGAATCCAAATCTGAGCTCTGAGAGCAGATTTGGAGGTTTGTATGCAGGATAAACATCTTCACGCATCAAGATTGCAATGAATAAAAGATACCAAATGCTAAATTCTCGCTCAATATTCTTTCTGAATATTTTAGCAGTAAGCTTCATTATGCAAGTGTCAGAACGCAACAAATGTTGAATCTGAGTTTTGATCAAATTTAAGACATCTAATTTAGGAACGTGTGAGGCAGTTTATAAAGCAATCAGGGCAAATATAAAAAAAAAAAACCCTAAAACATCAACATGAACAGATCTGGCAGAATGATCCAGGTAACTGGAAAAGATTCATTTACAATCAAACAATATGGTTGAAAAAGTCTGAAATCTGTCAGATGTTCCTGTTTCCTGTTCTTTCTTCGGTTTCTAAACTTGAAGATAAATGCTGCTTTAATATTTTGATTCATTACCTTTGGAAAAATAACATTTCTCCTAAATCGGTGCTCCTGATTGATGTTTTCACCTTAAAACAATCACAGAAAGAGGATTTAAAGAGGTAAACAAGCATAGAAAGCTAGTGCATCTCCTTTTAGACATGTGCTTCGAAGAAGTCAGATTGTCCATACTTTATATGGATAGTAGTACTTTTCAGCATGAAATCTTTTACTCTAAATCTTGTGAGATAAATTTGAAACTTAGGAATATTTTCATGATTAAAATGCTAAAAATGTGTCATTTTGATCTGTTGAATGCTGATGCTCATTCACGCTTCTAATAAAGTTGCAATTTCAGAATGTCCTTTGAAGGGTTAATATATTTACTTATTAAAGCAGATGCCCTGAAAATTGGGTTTGATCCTGAGAACATGTTTTTCTTCACTTTTAATAGCTCACCCTCATACCCCACTGAGGCTGTGTTTTATCTGTTAAAGTGTGTGTTTTCATCTTTCTTCCTCCGCTTCTTTATGTTTAAACAGAAAAAAAAGACTTGCTTCATGTCATCTGCGCTGAGTTTCGACTGAGGCGCGTCGTGGCTCCAGTTCGGTTTCATTGTGAAAAGCATGTTGTGGTGCCAGTTACATGATAATGTATTCAAATGTTCAAAACAAAACTTTGTTGAGTTTTGTGTCTGTTGACACCACAATTATACTTGAAAACACGCCGACTCCGGCGAAATGAAACTTTTCTGAAATCTTGCCGCTGTGCATGTATTCATTAAACAAAATTTTTTTTTTCAAATTTTCATTACAAAAGCAGCAAACAGTTCCAACTCGTCATTTTCAAAACACTGTGAAAGCTTTTCTGAAACGAAAGCCGTGTCCTCACAGCCATGTGCTTGTTGGGAGACGTGATGCTTCAGGTGAACTCGACCCTCCTGACTCCGACACGTCCCTTCCACAAAGCCCCCGCGGTGAAAACAGACACTAACACATTCTCAGTATGTTCATGCAGCCTTTAATGTGACACGCATTACTGCGGGAAGACTGAGCAGCCGAGGTAATGCGGCGTGCCGGATCCTCCCCGTCTCAAACGGGGCCAGGCGAGCCCTCCTGGGAGGAGGGTTTGGTCCCCGGTAATAAAAGGGTAATTAGCTCCCCCTGCATCTCCCCCCTCCCGCCCCCTTCCCCTCTCATCACGGAGCCTCACCCCGAGAGTCTGCCTCCCGTCTAATACCATCATTTCCCTGGATGGATGTCGGAGCCCGATGAGAGCCTGTCAGGGGACGCCACGGCATTCATGATGGAAATTACTGATGCTCTCGGTAATGATGTGAAAAAGATATACCGCAGACCTCTCAATAGACTGTTCATTCATTTGGATGTGTCAATCAGCCCCGACGCAGCGCCTCCTAATGTCGACTCTCTACAACGGAGATCTGGGAGCGATCGCTCCAGAATGCTACAATCTTCCTCCGCCGGTGCGAGACGTTCGGCTTAATGAGCAGCTTGATCGGGATGAACCGAGCCGCACCTGAAGGCTGATTACACATCAGGAGCCAAATCCACCTCCTGGAAGAGAAGCGCATTCTTTCCAATGCCTCTAATTTCTGATAAAAGCTGATCAAAAGCCTGAAAGTGAAGGCCGGATCCAGGAGAGATGCAAGCAAACAAATTCGACTTCAATACTCGGGCTGTGTGAAAAGGCTTTTATGCTGTGAAATTTGAAGGCAGGCAAAGTTTTTAATGGCGAGGGTTGTTGAGCCTGTGGTGTTTTGCTTCCGGCGAGAGTGAAGGGAGAGATGCAAAGATGCATTCAGGGTGTGAAACAGCTGGACTGAAGGACGGACAGCTTATCGAGCGGAGGCTGTGCACAATGGGGAGGGCCAGATTTATCCATTTATTTATACCTTCAGCCGACTGGAAGTCACTTTTGAACTACCTCTGAAACAAATCTGATGAGGGCAAATCAAAAATTTAAAACACTGATATCAGGTAAAACATTCTGTTTGTGTTTTTTTGCCAAACATAGTTTATTAGAACTACTGGTCAATACTGTAAAATTCCACATTCAGCCTCCACACTGCTGAACTCATTACACTGAAGACGAACACTGGTGGATAGTCAAACAAACTGGTTTACTATTCTTTACATTCTAGAAAGTATCTCATTCGTTGATTTGAACATCTTTAATTCCATTTACAATTGAGATGTATTAAATACAGCACAATACATCAATGAGGTTGGAACCACACGGCAAAAGTAACTACAAATGGAGGTAAAGCAACCAGAAATAGACACAAATTGATGCAGTGACCGCTAAGTGAACAAAGCCACAGTTGAAAACCAAGCCTCAGCTTTATGTATCTGGGTTGTATATAAGATCTGATTGATCAACAGTCAGTCACGTTGTCGTCGGACTTTAGCTGCCCCTCTTGCATCACGCTTTAGTCTGAACTGATCCCTGGCTCTGATTTGCCGAGAGCGTTCTCATTTCTATGTTCACTCCAGATAGATTGATTTTTGTACATTCTGCTGGTCAACAAACAATTAGAGCAACATCATCTACAAACAGGATTATTCAAAAGAAATAGTTCATGTTTTTTTTTCTTTGTGTTCATCATGCAATGATTAGATGAGAAGAAATGAAATCTGTGGCAACCACACCCCACAATGAAAGAAAATACCTGAACCAAGACTCAACTTTATAAAGAACGAGCAACACAGAAGGAAATGCTGTTGGACCATCTTTCCCCATCAACACTTGGAATATTTTAGAATCATACATTATTTAAGTTCAGATCAAGGTTATGTCTGCTGGCAATATGGGTTATCTGGATTGGCCAGTACGATTCATAAAAATTAACGCTGTGATTAATAGGGGATGGGGGCAATAAGCTTGAAGTTATTTACTCTCCATCATTAGACCTGTTTCGAAAGACTCTCATTGTATTATAGTGTGTATAGTGTATAGTATACAAGGTTTTTTTTGTTTTATTCAAATGGCTTTTAGTGACCAATGGATACACATGATGGCTGAAGTAATAGATTACAATAGATAGATTATAATAGTAATAGATTACAAACACTTATTAAAGTAGCGACATCAGGGTTGTTTGAGAAATGGTATTTCATACAGGTGAAAGGAATCCGAGGTCTGTTATTGACAGTGCAATTATAGTATTGTAGTTGATAAAAGCTGTCTTTCTACAGTCAACAGATTGTCAGTAATGCAGGTATAAACCTTGACAATGTGTGAGGAATCCTCCTGTAGAAAACAAAAAAAAGTTTTCCTCGCTATTTCAAACATATGAAGTTGCGACAGACACAGTGAAAACAAAACAGGAAACAGTCAAGAAAGTCAACATTTTAAGTACAATACAGAAATGATCTGATGAGAAATGGAGGCTATTTCACATGAATCTCACGTTGAACCCTTCAGTTCTGGGTTGTGAATAAAGGACTTTCCTTCACAATGTGATACACAAGCACACATCACACACACACACACTCACACACATATCAGTTACAACATCTTCTGTTGGACTTTCTTGACTTCCTTTTTCCACATAAATCTGAGCTCAAAACCATAAAATGGATTTTTTTTTCTTTCTTTTCTGATTCACAAGCAGCAAAGAAAAGCTCAACCTTATGTTAGCTTCAGGGGAAGATGTAACTGTGAGAATACACTCTTAGAAAAGCATCACACAGGAAATCACACATAATTTCTTCTCTGTATGAAAGCATTGGTCTTAATCATTATTTGCTCAAGTATTATTCTGTTCTTGTACTCCACTGGAGTCTCTGTAATGTTTTCTTCACATGGGTATCATCTCAGAACAAGGTTTTGCTTTTGTAATTTAAAAAGAAGTGAGTGATAGGTATAGTATGTAAATATGCCTCTAACCTGACCTTAACAGTAAGTGATACATGACACCATGCATTATGTAAATCTCATTTTAAGCTTTATGATCATTTCATGCATTCAAATTGAACCTCTTTGGTTAAACATGGAAACATTACCATTTCTTCTTTTCTGAGTAATGGAAGGGAGATGTAATGCTAAGAAAATGACATGCAGGAAGCCCTTCTCAGCCCTTCCCAGTGGGAATCTGATGTCAATTCAACATCAATATGACATCAATTTTTGATCAGAATTTGGTCAAAAACGTAAATCAACATGACATCAATTCTTTTGGATTGGACTGCGAGACGAAGTCTAAAAACCCAAAGGGAGTCCAGGCACACACAGGGAGAACATGCTAACTCTACACTGAAGGGCCCCGTGCCACAATTGGTATTTGAACTGTAAAACCTTGTTGCTGTGAGGCAAGAGCAATATTCACCGCGCCACCATTAGCAGCAATATTTTACAACAGAAAAGACACGGATGGAAAGATCCCGCACTTGTATTGCAATGTTGTACAAGATCTTTGCATTCCTGCAGAATTTCATGCATATGATCTTTAAAATAGCAATTCTATAAAGAGTGTGACTTCTCTGCTTGGATTTCATCGCTTGGAACTTAAAATTCTTTCTAACCTGTGTCATTAATAGTGAAATACCTCAATATGATGCACAAAAGGATATTTACCTTTGATGTCGTGGTCTAAGTGGCGTGTGCTACTACACAGTGTGAATGAACCACTGTCATACAATGAAATGGCTCCTTTCATTCCTCAGCATGAACAGGTATTACTCCACATAAGTAAATACGGCTGATTGCTTTTCACCAAGAACGTTTTCAGGTCAATTTTCTTTTTCAGTTCACAATATTCAGATTTTCTTGCTTTCATGTGCCATAAATATAACTGTGTACCACTTACATTCTCCGCTAAAGGTAAAGACCCTGCTGTGTGAGAATGAATGGCGACAAATGCAGCACATTGAAATAGCTGCCTGGAATCCCAACCAACATACGAAAAAAGAAACAGCCGAATTCTTGTGTGCACGAACATTTGGTTAATGTACTCCAATCATACAGTTGTTGAAATTTTAAATCTGCTTGATTTTGAAAGATTTTTTTTTTTATCCTTTGTAATATTTGCAAGAGATTTTACTCAATTCATTGTCATAGAGGTTTTCAAATGCTGTGAAAAAGCTTTTTTAAAGGGTGAAATTGTGAACTTACGTCAAAAAAAATGATGACATGGGAGGATTTTCACTTTTGATAGAAGTTGTTGTATTTGTACACAATTCACACAAAGTCTTCTTTAGTAGCATTATTTTTGGGAGATTTTCAACTTTTTCTTGTATTTGTTGCTGTTTTACCCTATTAATTTTAGAGTACACACGTCTGTGACCTCTGAGCTAAACAGTGTTCAACACCACTCACTTACTGTCTGAAAATGGTTACATTGTTTACGTTTTCTACCATTGCTTCTTTCATTTTGCATCATTGAAAAGGAGGTGTGGTGAGATACATTTTCTCAGCTGGCCCACCACGACTTTTGCTTGCAGATTTTAATATGACCTCTTTTCTGTAGCTCCATTTTATCAACAGGGGTTTTTTTTTTATCCAGACTGTATATTTACGCACTTTGACATTCTATTTAATTTGATAATATCCTCCAACAACTCATCAAGCTCCACATTATTGTGCAAACACCAACACAAACAGACAGAAGTGAGATAAATATGATCTTGGCTATTATTGTTTGTGAATCAACCACAAATTGAAAGCACAACCTATTCAGTGAACATACAACTAAAACCCTGTTTTCTGCAGGATCTTAGTAGTACTCATGCTGGTACCTGTCCTGAAAAAGAAGTGCTATCAGCGGATCCCCAGATCATAGTTGATTGAGATGACTAAGACATCACACTGAACTGTAACACAAAAAGAGATCAATCAGTTCTGTCTTCCGGATACTGTCAAGTAAAACATTATTATTCCTGCTGTAAAATATGCCCTAACAACATAATAACACTGTGGGTTTTGTGCTTATATGAGCTCAAAACACAAATTTCAGTTTTTATGTGTGATGATTGGCTATTTGACACAATTGCTGTGTCACCTTTGGTGTAAAATCTAAGTGGTAACCACACAGCATGAGTCCTGGATGTGAGAATAAACAAGTGTCACACGTTAAAATAACCGCTCCGATTCATCACCAGAAACATTTAAGGTGCCACATAAGTAAGGAAAAAAAAATAGCTGGTTTGTTCTCTTCAGCAGCATTATTCAACATTTTGGTAAAGATTGAGCTTTTTCTCACTTGAATATACAAGTTTTATGGTTTTAAGAGAGATAAATGGTTTAAAAATGTGATACACACTGCATGATATTGTATTTTTCAGTTTCTTTTTTTCATATTTCTTTTAAAACTTGGGTTGTATCTCCATGAATGTCAAATCAGACTATTGAAATTCCTACTTTTATGGCTCATAAATGAAAAAACATGATGGTCTGAGGGATCTTTACCTTCGGTTACACTCGGCTCAGCACACTGAATGTTGTATTTATTTTTCAGGCCTGGCATCATTCTTCATTCAGATGTTCAGACCGCTGCTGTCGGCCGGCGTGGGTCGCAGGTCCGCTCGCTAAAGCAGTGGCGCCGGAGGCTTACCGGGAGAAAATAATGTGGCAAACAAAAAAGCATCTGACCGCCGAGGGTCCCCTGGGCTCAAACACACGGCCGGTGAGCGACGCTGAAGGAGCACGGCTGCAGTCAGTTACAGTCGGAAAGCAGGTGGAACAACGCAGAACAGCAGAAAGGTCTCCGACCGAGAAGTTAATTTAAGCAGATTACCAAGGAGTTACTGCTGCATCCACCAAGGTATCGAACCCCGGAGCTTAATGCCTTATTAATGACGGATCTGAATCCAGCTCCACGTACAGCACACTTAATATAAAACACTAATCCCAGCGAGGAAAATACAGAATTAGAGGAGGAGAACATAAATATAACAGTAGTTGTGCAGGAATAATACATTGAGAAGCCTCACAGTCTTCCAGCGATATCATCTTCATCACTAATGTGACTGAAGGATCAGTGAGGTTGCTGTTTCCACAGCCGAAGAGTTGCAGAGCTGCTGTCTCGCTCAGTCCAGCTGAAATCTCACCGATTATCATCTTCCTCCCACTGAGTGAAGCAGCCGTGACGAGGATTACCATTCCTAATTAGCCTGATTCTGTGAGTGCCGCCTGCGTGCTAGGTGTGAATTTAAGATGTTTTGTTGCTGCTTCTGGTTGTTAATACCTAAAAGTAACCCTTGAATGAGTAATTGCTTTTTAATCTTAGAACTAAACCGTCTCCGGAATCAATCAGAACTGGAATCAAGTACTAATTTGAGGCAAATTTCCCCCAACAAATGAAAGCACGTTTGAGGTTTTTAAGCCCCTTCAGCCTGATTTGTGTGCAGGATAATTCCTTTTCGCGGGTGTCCTCTCTTCATTTCGCCCCACAGTCGCTCTTCTGTATCACATCACACAAGCACAAGAGGCTTGTTAAATTAGTCAAGTCACAGATCAAGGAAGTTATAACTTGAAAGTGCCGCAGGAACGTGTCCCAAAACCCAGAAATAACCCACTTTTTCTACTCGCAGCTCTTGTATTTTTGTGGTTTTGGTCTTTCAGATGAGGTCTGATTTTAACACACAGGATCTGCATAGTTTATAGGACAACACAGAATGAGGATGAGACTGAAGAAGCTAGTGGAGATGTTAGCTTACTTTTCTCTCTCTCTCTCTTTTGTTGTGTTCACAAGGAGATTAAACCATCTGATTAGTAGATACAAGCACATTTTGTTAGACCGTGTGAGGAAACAAGGGAAAAACCTGCAGGTGCACAAGGAGAACGTAGAAAGGCCGCGACGAGGAATCAATGAGACTGAAACGCCACTTCACAGTTACTTCACAATCTCAATTTCAAATTAAAAGACCGAGAGTTTAAAAATCTAATCCTAAATTGGACATTTTTAGGCTTTTCAGTGACAGGACAGTGCTGGACACTATTCAGTTGTATTTATGTAGCACAAAATAAAACACTCAGTTTTACAGAGAAGAACCTGATGATTCCACATGAGCAAGCAGAGGAGTCAGAGGAAAGGAAAACTCCCTTTTAACAGGAGTAAGCCTGCAGATAGGATAGGACAGACAGATGGATTGTGGGTAGAGATTCAAACCCTGGTTCAGGTAGAAGGTGACACAACACTACACCAATATATTACCCCCAAATGTATTTGTATTTCTACATTTGAGTCTTTGTAGTAAATTCATTTCTCAAATGCTTTAATCCACAAGTTGCATGGAGCTGATTTACAGAATACATGAGGACACCTGCCTGTAAGTACGTCTGACGCAGTGCAAACCACTGCTCCACCATGAGCACACACCACTCCAGAGGCTCCATCATATAAGGTGAAACAGTATAGGAAAAGAAGGAAATGCACAAAAATAATTAGCAAAAGGAAGAAATGTCTGATTAGAGGCTCCTCAAAATACAGATTATACGTCTTTAGAAATTTTGAGTTCTTCATAAGGGAGCACGTTTTTCTTTGGTTTAACGCAACGGAGACAAATGTGTTGTTCCATCACGTATACTGATAATTCAGATTTTTTTTCTTGGACTGCTCTTGTCTCAGTGCGATCAAAATGCGCCTTTTCGTGGCCCCTGAACTGAAATAAATGTGATGATTTTAACCAGTTTGAGTGTAAGTATCAAGCTTTAGTGCCGTCCGGCCAAATGTTGTGGAGATATCCGACTCTGGACTCACGCTGCCGTCATTACATCTGCTAACGCGGCCGGAAAGTATCTTTAAAAAAGTGAGGAGAGCACGTCCCGGCCTCGGTCTGACCCGCGAGTGAAACCAGCCAGTCGTAGCGGCGCAGAGCCAGAATATAAAGCCCGTAACCTGGATCCTCTTTATTTCCACTGCGGCAGACAAACTATGCGGAGAATCTGGAACATTTCCGCCTCGCTAACAAGGCTTCATCTTGTCCAAGTGTGTCACACCGGAGCCAAAGCCCCTAATAACGGCTTTTGTTGGGTTTCTCTCTTCCACTTTTGCTTGCTGCCCCCCCCACCCCCCACCCCCCCACCCACTCCAACACAATCCTTCCCGCGGCGAGCGATGTGAGCAGGGTGTTGACGCTGTAGTACACAGCCCAGTCCTGATTCAACCCCCTCATTAACGAACAGAAACACCATCCGTGGGGCTCGGCTGTCACTGTTCACATTATAAGTTCATAAGCACATCTCTAATTCATGGAGGGAAGGGGGGGGGGGGGTTACTGTGTGTGTGCGCGTGTGTGTACCGTGTTTGGGAAGGGTTTCAAAGGGAGCTCTCCGGTCGAGTCCGCGCCTCCCGTTTCAGATGGGTTAATGAGTGGGACGGGTACGAGGCCCGTGTTCCTGCAGCCGGAAGCTTCCAGGAGAAGCTCATTTATTCTCTCATATCTCATTTCTATGTAAACAGCAGATATTGTCATCCGCATTCTGCCTGCTTGGTTTCTTTTTGCAGAGCAGAACACGTTTGGGTTTTTTTTTTTTCCTATTATTCGGAGTGGTAATATTTGGTGATTATTGTCCAGTCATAACAAACAGAGCTCTGTGAGAGAAGGATTCATCCTGTGAGACAGTTCTGCTTCCTTTATTCCCTCGACTCTCAGTGAAGAATGCTTCAAGGTTTGAATTCATACGAGAAAAGTCCAGTGAAAGATAAAAGTACAAGTTTCTCATGAGAATTGGAACACTGAATTCGAACATTTTACTGTTTGTTGGTCACATACATAAACACACACACACACGCTCACACACACCTATGTGATCACATGCACACACACACACAGACAAATGATACATGCATGAGCATGCACATACAACACAAATACAACCGGAGCTGAGTGTGTGTGCGTGAATATACATCCGTGCCCTTATTAACCCATGTAAGCATGCAGACATGTGGGAAATAATAATCACTTAGGTGCACACATCATTTGTGTGCACTGAGACACGCTGAAACACATGCATATACACACACTGACATGCACACAAACATGACTGCATCTAATCACGTTCGTTCACGTGCACACACTCGTAGTCACGTGTGTGTGTTGGGATTTCGCACCATTAATGTTCATTAATGTTGGAGTTTCACCTTAATAAATCTGGCTATCAGTAATAATGAGTATCAAAGATGGCTATTAAAAAATGTGCGATCTGATTTTCATCAGATAACCCCGGGCACCGCCTACATTTAGCAGGAAATCACAGCCAAGTCGTTGTAATCAGTCTCAAAAATGTGGTTAAATGATTAATTTGGAATTTGGATTAATAATTAGATTATTAACAATCGCCAACTTTTAACAGCAAAACCTGTGTATATATGAGGGAAAGAGATGGAGGGTTTGATGGGATGGGATGGAGGACTGACGGATGGAACTACAGATCAAAATGGCGGCCAGCCGAAGACTACAGTTAACATGGCGGATCAGAGGGATGTGCTCTCCACATGTGCTCGGTACCAAAGCAGCCTGAAAGGGGGTGAGGCCTGTTTCCTCTCTCAAATGCAACTTTGGGTAACACTTTACTTGAAGCACCCGGTATAACACATTATAAGTAGTTATAAACACTCATAAATGATCACAATGCTTTATAACCCACTATACAGCATAGGATTAGGATTAGGGTTCGGTCCTGGCATTGTGATCATTTATGAGTGTTTATAACTATAGCTACACGTGCTATAATGGCATTATAATGCTTTACAAATGTACTTATCATGTGTTATACAAGGGGGCTTCAAATAAAGTGTTACCCAACTGTGTAAAAGCCAATTCAAAATGAGTCTACATGATCTGTGTTGTCCATCACCTCAGACCAGGTGGGAGATGTTGGATTAACCATGTGATGTTGTGGTGTGATGCTGGAGGCTTAAGCATTACAGTTCAGTATCAAAGATTAACCTGCAAACCCGGCATTTGGTGAAGCGAAGTGATCATTGGCTTACAGACTGTTAACTTATCCTCAGTTCATCAAAACCTGAAAACAATCTCAATTAAATCCACACATCATGAAAGCAAACAGTTCTACGCTTGGCGAAACCTGTTTATGCTAAAGCCCAGATAGTTACCACGTTCCACTGTCTTTGGAGGAAGAGTTGCTCTGGAGTAGCCAGCCGCTTGGTGCTCGGCAGGTGGTTTCTTGTTTGAAGGTTCCTGCTAACATGGTGTGTTGCTGTGCAGTGGTAGAAAGTGGAGGTTTTGAAGGGTTGAAGACCCGTTCTTGCTGTGGTTCCTCCATGTTGTGTCCTTATGTGCGCTGGAGGAGTGGATCCGGGGCCCGGGTGGCAGTTAGACGCTGGGGCTGACTGGTGCTTGTCTTGGTCGGTCCAGTCTGTCACGTGCTTGTGGCTGGAGGCCGGAGATCCTGCTTGCAGGCTGAAGGAACTGGTCTCTTCACCTGTGGAAGTCTCAAAGAACAGTTTGTGGGAGTAGAGGCGGTGTTCATCTTGCCTGTTCTGGTGGCCCTTACTGGACACCAGCATCTCCTCTCTGGTCAGGCCTCCTTGGTCGCAGGGCACCTTCCTTTGTTAGCCGTTGGCCGTGCTGGCTAGCCGGCTGTGGGACCAGGACAGTCCGTCCCTGGAGAAACCGCGTGGCTTGGGCAGTCTCTGTGAAACCTGACCAATCACAGTTCATTACCTCCTCTCAGAGAGCGGGATTTGAAACTCCAGTTTCAAATGCGTCCCCCAGTGAGGGTGGCAGGAAGGGCTGACTCCCCCTCTGTGTGTGTCTTGAAGCACACACACAAAGTTTTAAGTCATGGTAAATGAGCAGTTTCTTTCATGTCACCACAAATCTCAACACTTGTGCTCGCATGAATGCACAAAAAACACACACGCACAAAAACATATGCCTGAGCATGCATATACAGCACATAAACACAACTGGATGCCTTTTGGTGTGCATGAACACACACACACACACACACACACACACACACACACACACACACACACACGCACATATTAACACATGTAAGCGTGCAGATGTGACAAAAAAATCGCATAATTTACCACACGTGTGTACACGAAGACAGACTGAAACACACATTTCCACACAAACATTGACATGTGCACACTCATGCAGTCATATGGATGCACACAATTGTGTGCATCCATATGACTAGTCCAGCATCCATTGTGCATGTGTGCATGCATTAAAGGAGTCATATTATGCTATTTTTCAGTCACGTCATATAGGTCACGGACGCCCAAAAACATAGTATATAAGTTTTTTTGCCCCAAATTCGTCCTATGTTCGGAGTTTGAGCGGTCTAAAAAGTGGCTCTGAGGAGCCTTCTTCAGAACAGCCTGTTTTTGACAGCCTATTTTCCGTGATGAACTTGAACGCATCTGGCCACGCCCGCCTCGTAAATTCACTGTCGTTAAGAAAGCATCTTACAGGAAGTTACACCGGAAGCTTCAAAATAAAACACAATGCACGACCTCACGGACGTAAACTTTTTCCTATATGTTGTTATTACGCCGCCTCGGGAGGCACGAGAATCAGCTCAACAGGGTCCCAGACAGCAGCAGACGCGGAAATTACCGTTTTTATATAGAATGAACCATACAAAAGGAACTATTGGACAAAGAAAAGCACTCTTTTGAGATCAAAACATAAACTATGCACTCATCCTTGCTGGAAGTCTATAAATTACAGATCAATGTGGCTGGCAGAGCAACCTTACAGAAGCGAAATGAGGTGTTTTTTTATTTTCTGTTTATATCGTGTTGTTCGTGTGACATCGAGAGCAGAGAGCCTCTCAGAGGAGCAGCCCTCTTCATCTGGACGGCGCTGCCGGTGTGTGGTGACTTTGCGCCCTGCGTGCAGTGTGCCTCCGCTGGGTACCGGAGCTTAGCAGCCTCCCGGCGAGGAGAGGAGCGGCCCAGCGGCCGCGCGCGAGCCGTGCGTCTCCGCCGGCTTCGGGACCAGCTTCCATGGAGCAGCTCCGGGCCGTTTACCCAATTGGCCCCAACTCGGCCCCTGGAAGTCAGACACCCGGGCGCCGTCACAGCCGCGGCCGACTCAAAGTGCCTCTCTGCTGGGGAGAGGAGCTCCGCTACGTTCCCATCTGAGCTAATTGTGGCTAAGTTAGCAAAAACTGTCAGCTCGTCAGCTGACCCACCTGAAGACGGAGGATGAGCTGACTTTATGAAAACACTGGCGATGGATGAAAAAATACAGCCGAAATGAGCGACCTGTCCGGGGGCCGGCCAAAGGCTGGATTCTCTTCCGGGGGGGGGAGTGGTCTTCCTCTTCATGACGTCGAGAAGAGGAAGATTTCAGGACCGCGTGTTTGAGTGTATATTTTCTTAAAAGTGGAGCGCACAGTTGAGGGAGGTGACTGAATTTTTCACTTCTGGGGGATCATACAGAGGCTCTGGGAGGCAATATGACTGTAAAGACACCTTTTTAAAGTGAATTTTGCATAATATGACCCCTTTAACATAAAACAACATATGAGCACACACACTTGTGTAGACAAACACACACACACACACACACACACACACACACACACACACACACACACACACACACACACACACACAGGGAGAACATGCAAATTCCACCTGGGAAGGCCAGATCTTGATTTGAACACATAATCTGATATTGCATTCAAACATAACTGTAAAACTGCACAGTTCCATACCTGAACAGTAAACTGCAGGTAAAACAAAGCACATTTCGAACTCTGGAATTAAAGCTGCAAGTAGCCCTGAAAGGATCGTCGTTACTTGCAGTTACTCCAACTGAGGCTGTCAGTTGTCCTTTGTCAACGAATACAGAGTCTGATCAAACATGTCAGGTAGAGATCAGAGTGTGTACAGGTTATGTAGATCCAGGTGTTATTTGTATCAGATGGCACTGTGGCTCAGTGTGGATATCTGTCAGCAGGCCTGGAACATGAGCATCATGAGAAGTTATTTGTTGAGCAAGTTGCTGCGTGACATTAGCAAGTGCAGCAATCTCTCCCTTCTCTGCGCTGTCGGAGTAAGCATACTGCGCGTGAGTTGCAGCTTTGGTTCGGGATGAACCGAGATGCTGTTTCATCCGGATGGCTTTTGCAGCTTCGCGATCTTCCTCAGTTCGCAGAAGAAGCAGAAACTCAGCAAACGAAGGTGGGTTGTGTTTCCGCTGCTTCAATTGAAGTCCGGTAATAAGAGAATCATCCCAACAGCCACGGCAGAACTGGGTCAGTAAATGTCGGTCAAAGTCTTTGTTTAGGACTCCACCTCGTTTTACTGCCTGATTTAGTGCCACCTGCAGTCGCTGCAGGTAATTGGATGGTTTCTCTCCAGCATCTTGGAATGTGTCCATAAACTTGGCGTATAGTTCATCGCCATCCTGAACAGTACCAAACGCTGAATCAAGTGTCTGCAGATACACTGTTGGTGGGGTGTCGGGTCTCAGATGCTTAACCACGTCAACAGCAGGTGGTAACAAGCTATCAAAGATCTTGCGTGAACGCTGGAGATCAGACACTGCAGGATCCTTCAATAACAGCTCAACTCCAGACCGCCAAGTGTCATAATCTGACTCAGTTTGTGGTCTGGGTGATCTCCCAGAGAAAGCTCTGAGACGCTGTGTGGAGTGCATTGTGCTGTCATCATTCTTGACAATATGCTCAACCACATAACGCTGAACTTCTGGTGGATTGAGGTTGTCATGTGACATACCTGGCAAGGAAGGTCTCGGGGTACATTGGCTTGTGGGATCGAGCTGGATGGTTGGCTGTGGCACAGTGTTGCAATCTGCAGCAGCAGAACCAATCGGGTGACCAGAAACGAGAGGAGAATACATGGATGGAGTCTGCGGACTGTCTCTGACTGCAGTAGTACTGCCCTCCACAGGGCACTTATCTTCAGTGGCCGTGGGGTGGAGCTTGGTGACTGTCTGACCAAGCAGAGACATCACCCCATTAAGGACAACTGCAAAATCTTGCCCTGTCAATTTGGCTACTTTTTGGAGTTCTGACAGGTAGCTTTCTGTCTGCAGTTTCCCTACTTCTTTTGCACAAACTGTAGACAAGTCCAAAATCTCATATGTAACCTCGCCGCCGTCACACACACAGGTATACGGTAAATACGGGCGGAAAGCACTCAACGCCGCGCCTGAACTATATTCGACCACAATCGAACGGTGAAAAACGGAACCAGGTTCATCTATATACTCAAACTTCGAAATAGAGCCGTACTGTTTTAAGAAGTCGATAGCCTCTTCGTCTGTCTTAGTTTTTGTTGCCTCCTTTATCAAAACTGCGTTTGAAATCTTAATGCCATGTTTTTCGAATATGTCCATGTTTACACAATAAATGTATATAAATACAAAACCAAAAAAAAAAAAAGTTCAGCTTTTTCTCCACTCCTGGCTGGCTCGCCACGTCATGTAACCTACATGTAACTGTTGAACTCCGGGCTGTGATCCAATCAGAAGACTCTGTTCGCTCTAGGAGTGGAGAGTGAAAGTCTGAACGCAGGTTGGTTGTAGTGATGGTACCCTTTTATATAATTGTGCAAGCAGACAAACAAAACAACAGACAAAAAAAACACAAACAATAAATTGATAATTATAGAAAACCCAATGAACGTTCAACAAGGAAAAAACTATATACACGCATACGTCACGCAATGCAGCGCGTCATTGTCCACTGGAAAACACACGAATAGGATTTGTGTGTCAGATGGGAAAAGCAACCAGTTCAGGTCCCACTTGTGAGTGTCCAGGGGGAAATCCAAATTGGGGAAGGGGATGTACTGATTGAAAAGTGGCCTGTGAATGAGTTGCAGGGGCAGAACGAGGGCAGCTGCAGTGTGATGTATCCTACCAGCCTGACCAGGGCAGAGTAGAACAGCGCAGGGCAGAGCAGGACAGAGCAAGGTCCACACTTGGTCTGTTTCTCCAAGTTCCTCAGGCTCTCGTGCCTGACTGGGCTTTCTGGCTCGCCATCGACACCTGGCCTGTATCAAAACAGGTCCAGTGAGGTCAAATGTGTACACTTATCAAAATAACTTGTACTAAATAACATATTGTTATAAATACAACCAATCCCATATTGTACAATATAATATCCATTATAAAATCCGATTTGAATAAATATAAATACAATCAGTGTCCAAATATCACACAATCAAAGTGCAAAAACAGCTCCAGTGATCAGCTGGGCTTTAAAGTGCATATTTCATATCATAGTCACCAGACAGGTGATTAATCGTCCAATAAATAAATAACAGTGCTTCAGTTCTTTTAACATTGACATATCCGGAACATAGGCAGTGTAACTGAATGAATGAATGGAGCTTCATATGAATGGAGGCTAATGCTAATGCTAGCGCGACTCACCAATTCCGACGTTTGCTCTCTGCACGGCTCGGCTACAGACGGCCGACGGCTCTGGCAATCAGCTCCTATGGTCCGACATGTTTAATCTCATGATGATCAGCTTTGATTTAAGCGAGCAACGCTCCGACATACCTGCTGCTTCCTCCTTCCAAACGTGCCCCCAACGCGACTAGCGGCCGCCAGCTGCAGCCTGTGTTTGTAGACTGCTATTGGGCGCGCTTCGTCACGTGACCGCGTGACATCACGACGCACGGTGCGGAAGAAATAACTTTTTTTTATGAGGAAAACCAAGAGAGAAAGGGCTTTTCTCACCTGGGTTACAGAAGTTTAATGGCGATTGGACCATGTGTGAGCTATTGGCAGTGCACTTCCTGTGTCATGACAAGAGATCAAAACGTGTGGCCACGCCCTGAAACTATTTTGGAAAATTTTAATAACTTTGCTCATTAATCCCTTCTCTATCAACCGGTCAAATTTGAGTATTATTTGGAAGTACCTCCTGGGATGGGTTTACTCAAGAAAATGTGTAAATATGGGCCAAAACTGCTGTATTTTTCAAAATAGTCAACTTTGGTTTAGTTTCCTTGTGCCGAATATCGTAACTGCAGGTGGAACAGGAGCTTAATTTTTTTGAGACATTTTGTCAGTCACGTGTTTTTCCTCCTAAACATCACATTTTTCACTGGGTCTGAGGTGTGTGTTCAGACATTGTAAAATAAATAAATAAATAAAACTAACATTGTTCCGAGCACATTTGGCTGCATTCTTGGCTCATCAGAAGTCCGGGGCCAGACCTCTTTCACCATGTCAAGTTTCATCACCAAAATGGTGCTCACACAGTTCACTCTGAATCTCAGGCCTGTTAAAAGACACATTTACCCAAACAAAACAATGCTTGGAGATGGGGCACATCAGCCCAGTGGTGGTGAACACAGGCTCCAGCTGTCCAGAAACCAGGAAGTCTGAATTCCAACATATTCCTGGAAAAAAGTCTGGCTGGTGTTACGAGAGGAAGAGAAAAAGTTACAGTACCAAACATATGTGGGCATGTTTATTACAGAGCTGCTTTCAAAGCTCCATCAAGAATCTAAGATGGAGCAGGATTCAGACAGGTTCAGGGTTTTCTCCAGGACCTGAAGTAATCAGGCTTCAGGCTTCATGAAATGGAAATTGAATAAAAAACATCACAAAAGTACATTATTTTGATTTCAACTAATCACGTTTTGTTTGTCTGCAGTCAACACATCTGACAACTAATAACGATTCTGTGTGTACTGTACATAAGTAAAGAGTGGGAAAAAAAAACAGCAGAGAAATCCACTAATTAGAATTTCAAGAAGCAAATGTTTGGTAAAGTATTACTCAAATTCACAGAGCTTTTGATTCGTCGTTGCAATTGGCAAAATATTCAGTAAATGATTGAAATTCTTTTGATTACCTTTGAACAATTGACAGATCAACAAATTCCAGGTTGCCTCTGTAAAACATGATTAACACAGACATCACTTCATGAACCTGCTTCACATCGAGGCTGAGTTTTAGAGTCACACACACACACAGACACACAGACACACACACACACACACACACACACACACACATTTCAGGAACCTACACAAAAGCTTGTGTAATGATGTCGTCCCATCCAAACAGGTTGTGCACATCAAAAGAAAAAAAAGGATAAAAAAGAAAAGACAAAATTAAAACAAATTACAAAAAAGTTTCAAGGTTTTTGCACAATATGCATGCACAATAACTTCACTGTGAAACGCTGAAATGTGTGGAACATCAGACTCGAGGCTCGTGCTCGGGCTTCAGGGTTACGTGGGACTCATGGTATGCGAGAGGACCTTTAAGTACTTCATCCCAACAAACTCAAAAGTATTTACCGAGTTTGCTTTTGTGAGAGAAGAATCTGATGTGCGAGATATTCAAGAGCAGCTGAAAAATGACAAGTATCTCTCAGAGAAAAACATTCTGTGGAAAAGCAGAAATAACAGACGGCAGCCTCATCTCGCTTTGGGTAATGCTTGGCAAATCCTTTTTTTCATCAGCTCCACTGATTTTCCTGTAATAATGCAAGAAATCGATGGATTTCACAGTTTTGGACTGAACTGCGTTGATCTGAAATTCCCATCGGATCTGATTACGCAACATGCGGATGGTGAGGGCGCGTGTCTGCGCTGGGCTGCGTGGGGAATGCTGGGTTCATGTATAGTTTGGTGGGCTTTCGTTGGTACAAATGCTTCTGTGTAACAAAAATGAAAGACTCAATCGTTTCTACAGAAAGCTCTCTGGAGGTTTCTATGAGGAGCATAGTTATACTCTTCATTTCACATACAGCGGTAAAGGATCATAACAGGAAATCATATCGTCCGTCCATTCATTCATCCGTCCATCCATCCCATCTGTTTGAGGGTTGCAGTGGTGTTGGAGTCTCTCCCAGCTGACATTGGGTGAAAGACAAGATACACCCTTCTACAGGTTCAATGCACAAGGTCACACAGCCTCGTCGCCGACACTTCAATTTATCTTCCACTCCATTTTCATCCAAGGTAGGGTTGTATTTCCCAGCAGGCATTGCATGAAAGGCAGCTTCCTCTCTGCACAGGTCGCCAGTCCTCAGACTAAAACACACATGCAATCAGTCACTATTAAGTCAACAAAAATCCCATGCAGGACCTGGGAGAACATGCAAACTCCTCACAGATGAACCAGAACACAGATGAGTTTAATAAAAAGATAATATCGGGTTTCCACTAAATTATTGCTGAAGATAAATTCTGAAACCTTGATGCCCCTGAAGGAACCAACACATTGACATGAGAGGTGAATCATAATAGCTTAATAAAACGTTTCATTATTCACATTCGAGTTTGGAATAATGAAAATGAAATGTACTTAAAAAGTAAAAAACTTTTTTTGTTTTGTTTTGTTTTGTTTTTTTAGGCAGGTTTCTGTTGAAGTTGGTTTCCTGTTGGAAAGTGTGCCACTTTGAGCATCGTCTTTTCAAGTGACAATGGAAAACCGGCTGGTCCAGCACATTTCTTACACCAGGCAATTTCATATGCTTTTCAGGAACATAGATAGTAAAAAACACGACACACAGTTTCAATACATGACATTAACACAGACTTGCTTAACAGAGCTGTTTTTTGGGCTCTCAAAACTTTAATAGATCAGTTCAACAATCTAAATTTAAAAGATGTAAAAACTGCTGCGAGTGGCCACGGTGGCGTTTTCACAGAAGCTTGTCTGATTCAGCCGAGGCTGAAGGCTGCAGGGAAAACCTGGTGGAGGCTGAAGTCCGTAATAACTACTAATTAATCCTCACAGCTCTTAATTCTCAGCGGCCTGAAGGGATTTGAAATCATGGGGATGAAAGAAGTTCAACATTTACGAAAAACAAAGACATATAAATGTATATAGCGGAAAATTAAAACGGGAGTTATTAAGTTTAAAATGGACAAAGAAAATACAGAAAGAGGCAAATATGTTCCTTCCAAAGGCTCTGAAAGTGACAGAGTTTTTGCTTGTTTGCCGTTTTCAGGTAATTTACGGTCTAGCTGAGCAGCATGGTGACTGAAAGCTGCATGCTCATTGGTTCTGTTACCAAGTTATTATCTTATGGTCTGACAGCCCAAACTGAGAAAATAGGACAATTAGTTACCAAAAACCATGCACCACCATACCGGTCGCTCCAGGTATTATTTTAAACCATTCTTATTTCACTTCTTCATCTTCCTTTCTTAGAAACACGCACCACACATGGAAGTACAGAAGAGATGTGCAGCTGTGCTTCCCGTTTCCAACAACGGCTGAACGATGACAACATGGTGAGAAAAAAGTTTGCAATCAGCAAAGTTTACGTGAAAATGCATTGCTTATTGTATAGCTATAAGTGACTTCCTGTTGGCCAAAACACAACAATGCACTTCATAAATCTTTCTTTGATGGTGCCTCTATCCTCCCGATGTCCACCAGGAGGCAGCGGTCCCAGGAATTTCCCCTCTTTCCAGCAATCGAACACAGCTGGCTGCCATATGATTTTGTGATCAGTTCATATGCTGCACATTTTTCACCATTATTTCACATGAGTCTCAGAAGAGTTGGACACAAGTCCATTGATTTAAAAAAAAAAAATATATATATAAATATATATATTATTAGATTGGAAAGTGGTATTCCCAATCACTGTAAGGCAATTAACACAAAGAACTTACATGCCTTCATAAGAGTCTTGGTTTTAAAGCTGCAGTAACCTTAAAAATTAGACCCTCCAGAAAAACGCGAGCAAAAATTCTTGATTATGCGTACTTAAATCCCAGATTATGTGAGCTAAAATGCTTGATTATGCAAATGAATATGTAGGGTTTTTATGCCATTTTATGCAGTAAAATTGCGGACAGTTGTGAAGTATGCTGTGAAATATGCGAAAGGATGCCACATATGTAGGTTACCCACACTCTCTCTCTCTCTCTCTCTCTCTCTCTCTCACTCTCTCTCTCTCTCTCTCTCTCTCTCTCTCGCACACACACACACACACACACACACAGACACACACACACACACACACACCACTAAATCACATTCATTATATATTAGTTTGTTATTTATCTTAAATTGTTACTCACCAATGCTCATCAATGGAACACACACACACTTTATCACAGGTTTTAGCAAGTGTGTGTGTGTGTATGTGTGTGCAATTGCTAAAACCTGTGAGAAAGCTGTCAATACGGTGTATCAAATGAACTGGTTTCCTTATTAACTGGCGACTGACTTCCTTTAGCACTTCCTGCTGCTGCTGCTAGTAGCCGCAGATGTTGATGTCAGACTCATAAAAGGTCAGACACGGCTTTTTGTCTGGTTTTTAACATCTATCAGCAACAAGGGAAGTGAAAGAAACCCAGTCGCCAGTTAATAGGGAAACCAGTTCTTCCAAAACACCGGCTCCTCTCCGGTTTCTGGACACTTCTCCTTCTAGTTAGCTGCTGCGTTCAGGTGACTGGAGCGAGCTGCGGAAAACTGAAACTCCGTCATTCACATGAAGGCAGCGGAGACAGCTGGACTCATCAGGCACTCAGGAGACACGTGAAGGAAACGTGGACTATATGCTCAAAGGAACGGCTCTCAGACAGATGTGATCCGGCTCTCATCCTTCACTTAAAAGAACGCGTTCAAACGAACGACTCGTTCATTGAACGTCACAGCACTTCAAGCGAGACCATTTCTCTTTTTTTCGTGGTAAATGTGAGATTATTGCGGGAATTATGCGCCCTTTTGGAAAATATGTGGCCCCTGCATAATCAGCGGCATAAGGGTGATTTATGCGTGAATTCATGCGATCGCATAATCGCGTATTTCTGGAGGATCTAAAAAATGTTGACTTGAATTATGTGTTCAGAGGTCAGACCACTAATATGCTCCAAATAACCCATCAGTCTTGGTACAAAGGGACCATATGAAGAAACATGCTCCCTCTATGAGTCTTCATTCCCACATCCATCATCAGCATACTGGTGATTTACGGTGCCACACCGAATAAACAGGATTAAAAGCAATTAATGCGCTTTAAACACCTTAAGAGGGGCTTATGTGATATTAATAGCTGTCCAATACGATCCTCTGTGGGACGGACGCTGCCGAGACCGAAATCGACCTTCTCGTCAGACTCGGGGACGGACGACAAACGGCAACATTTCCACCAAATGTCAAGAGCCGTCCTTTAATTAGGCGACAGTGGCCGGCGCGATGCGTCGATACTGATGATGATGTAGAGTCGCACACCTTCGCCGGGACACGACAGCTCCGAGCCGATGTGGAATCGAGCCCCTCTGGCTGCCATCTGCCGCAGAAAATACCTGATCCTCATAAACAAACACAGTCTGGCTTCTGCTCGCTCCTCCACGCCGCAGGCCCGTATTCACACACCAATCAATGAGGGGGATCCCACACACTGATATATAGCCTGTGAAAATTGGCTTTCTTCTCCTTCAGAAGATTCTGGTGATTACTTATATAGTGCCGTTGATTGGAGATTGATCGCAGGTTGAAATTAAACAGCAGTGGGTCCCCTTTTTTGTGATTTGTGCAAGGCTGAATGGACTGATGGAGGAGAGGAGGGAGGACGACGGAGGCCAGAGCACACTCCAAAGAATTTCCATCTTGAACGGTCATTCCAGACGCTGTGAAATCCCAAATATCTCATTTTCTGGACAATAAATGAAGAAACCAACTGATTGTGTGAACTTATTGCGACAGAAACGCACCATCTGTGGATTCTTGTCATTAATATCCATCATTCTTCACATTCTACTCAACAGATTAAGAGGAAATCTTCCCCAGTGGGTTTTCTGGTTCACAGAGAGCCGCGATGTGGCGACGAGCTGTTGACGCTTATCGTCTGCGATGGGTCAGTCTGTGAGGATGTTCTGATCTTTGACCTCTTCAGCTTCAGGACCTTTTATTTCTTTTTTTCTGGTTGGTAAAGGTCATGTTTAGGTCTCAGAGCTGAGACCTCCTGGCTGTTTCATTCCCAGGCTCTCAGTAGTGAAGCGTGCTGGATTTCCATCTGGGTCACTGACCGTGGAGACAAACCCTCCGGAGTCTGGAAGGTCAAGGGTTAGAAGCTGGTTAGATTTACGTCTTTTTTTTTCCCCCTGGTTTAGCTGGTGTCCTTAGTTGTTCTTGCTTTCATAGAATGTTTTCTTAAAATAGGACGATTCTTCATCGTGGATCATTTGCTTTCTCCCTCGTCTTCACGGAAACGACAAACTTTTCCGGATCTAACCGAGTGGCGGCGAATCCAGCAGGTGGAAACAATCAGGTGATTTCGGTGGTTAACGCCACGGAACATCTGGGATCAGGGGAATGAAAAGAAATGCTCAGAAACACGCAAACACAATCTGAACTTCAGAGCATGCTCCGACAAAAGAAGTCGCAGTAATCCACACATATTTGTCGCGAGCCGTTCCGCTTCATTGATTGCATACTCGCCGCTTTTATGTGTTACTCAACGGAAAACCTGATGAAATGTGGAGAAAGAAACCTGCGACGCTGACATTCAAGTCGGAAACCCGGCGCCTCGTGTGTAATTTATGACAATGAACTTAAAAAATGTGCATTAATTAGCTATTTACTTGTGAGGTGATGCGGTTCAAGTGCAGCCTGATGCGAGCGGCGAGCGCCGCCACGCTCTCTGATGATACCTGGGAAATCAGCGCAGACTTAATGGAGATGAGATTAATAAAAGCAGATGGCTTCTCGCAATGTTCTGGATTTTAAATTCACATTTCTGTTAATAGTGTGATGTGATGCAAATTTACCTGGCTGGCTGAAACCAAACAAACAACTAATCTAATGAGCCTCAGTTATATTTATTCTCCAGATAAAATGTATTTAGAGGTGTGAGCATGAGTCAGGCTGACGTCGGAAAAATGACACGTGGGAGCTTCTTCGGCTATAAAAAGGAATGTTTTCACGTGTAGAAGTCAAATCCTTCAATACAAAAAGGACATTATGATTTCATTCATGTATTGACTTATGCAGTTACATAGTTTGTCACTCATGTCTGTTTCCACCTTCATGCCTGCGTCACATGGCTCCCAGCTGAGGATTTATGAGTAAAGAAGAAATATAACAGACAATTATCAGCCAATTTGATGAAATAATCTACAATAAAACAAAGTTTAAACTGAGATGAAAATGCAGTTTACTCTGATATTGACCATTAATGTCACAATGTGTAAAGAAAACAACATCCGAACAATAATACAGAACCATACACTACAAACTTCAACAGTGGCGAGGACGCTGCGTGTCATAAAAGTGGCTTTTTTCAATAAGATTCACCGTGGAAATCGTTTCCAGAGTGGCTCTGAGCACGTTTGTCATGTAAATGAGTTGAATTTTGAGTGTAAAAGCTACAGTCTATATATCTATAGACTGCAACCACGCCTTCATTTTTCATCACAGCATCTTTTAAAGACAGAGGAGAAATGAGGCATGCTGGGAAGAGCGCTTCATATGTTGCATGTTGTTTGGCGTCACAGCCGGTCGCATCGAGGTCGTGGAGGCAGATAACGAGCACGTGACGGGATCCGTGTCTTTATCTTTGACTCTCCGGGCCTGTTTTTACGGTGACGCACCTGCCGCACGCCCACCACATCTGACAGCACGACAGGAAGGAAGCGGCCTGAATGTTCTCTGTAGATGAAATGTGGGCGTTGAAGGTTGCGTGTTAATGTTGTCTCCATTCTTTACAGTGATGCATTTGTCTACCTTCTAAAGCCTGAATAGAGAGGCGGTGGAGGAAGTTTGAGGGTCTCTCTCTCTCTCTCTCTCTCTCTCTCTCTCTCTCTCTCTCTCTCTCTCTCTCTCTCTCTCTCTCTCTGATGAGTTGTGACACTGGAACGTGAATGCGAACGGAGCGAGGTCACAGCCGCCGGGGAAAGAACATTTTCATTGTGCCCCCAGAAGCAATTGTATTCTGCGAAGAGTTGGATAGAGAGAGAGAGCAAGTGAGAGAGAGAGAGAGAGAGAGCTAGAGAGAGAGAGAGAGAGAGAGAGCTATTTTGTAAGAAATAAAAGTACGGAAAAAAAAAAAAAATGTTCTGAAGTGGTCTTTGAAAGACGGCCAGCTCCGGCTTTCATTATTCGCAGTATCTAAAGCAGCCCGAGATACCGCCATGTTAGCAGGAGGCTGACGGAGAGTTAAGTGCCCCGACTCTGACAGCTCTGCACAAATGCATATCAGCCGGGCCCGAGATGGGAACTACAGAGAGGTTTAACTCATAAAACATTTAAGGGCCTGCCTCAGATTGCACTTGGAAAGTATTTAGAGTGGTACACACAGCCAAAGATAATGAGAGAAAATGTGGCCCCACGTGAACTCAGAGCGTGGATGAATTAACACAGAAAACCTTAAAGACATTTGGTGCTCCATTTAAGAATCCGCATATGATATTCTCCTGGCTGAGGGCGCTTTAATCAATATCTCCCAAACACAAGCAGTTCAGGCCGAGAGGAACCTGGAGTCGAAGACGGAGCGCTGGTGGTAAGAGCTGCTCGATATACCAGCGAGAGGGATGCGCCGCCGTCTCCGGCTCATGTTTGGAGTTTTTACGCCCAAATAAACTCAATTTTACAACAGCGCTAACCTGATCTGAACCAGAAAATGGGCCCATACGCCCGGAAAATCTCTCAGCAGGCTCTCGCTGTCATTCCTCCCAGTCAGCCTCAGTGGAGCTCCACGATAGAGTGAGAACAACAGATTCCCGCGCCGCGCACACACTCGTCTCCTCTGCAGAGACGCGCCGAAGAGACGTTTCATTCATGTAGAATTTAAGCCCGACGTGTCGACAAGTATCCGCTATATGTTGTGCGTCCTTTACTCGCTGCAGACTGAGGTAAGACATTCTAACCGGGTTCTCTGACGGGGGTAAAGTCTGGGTGCTCGGGGATTTCATGAACTTTAAAGGTGGGGGTGCCGAAAACAAAACCCTGTGCCCCCTCTCCACTCTTATGGACCATTAATAACCAACATTTAATTTATTTCTCCTCATTATTGGCCCTCCAAGCATAAATTTGCCTCACACAAAGTGAAGTTTCAGCTTCGCAACAAATACTTTTGAAAGAAATGTGTGTATTTTGAAACATGCTTGTGTCATCCTCCTCATATACCGACACACATACTGTCATTTGTCCAGGTCAGGGACGTCTGTGTCCACAGTGGCTCATCAAGGATCAGCAGGAATGGATGAAGGAAGCCACTTGGATGAAGAACGAAATGTCTTCCAGACCTCACTCAGTTTACTCTACTTACTGCTTTTCCTGATAAATTCTTGACAGGATAAGAAAGAAAGAAGGATGAGAAAAGGCTTGAACTACGCTGACTTATTTATTTGCCATTTGATCAGTCAGTTATCTCATTGAGAAAAGTGTGTCATCTATCAAAAAAAAAGACCTGGCACGTATCGATAATATGTATTGAATGGACGCTGGTGCCAGTGACTGAACCACTGCATCATGCTGAACTATATTTTACTTGATTGCTAATGACGCTCAGTCAAAATCTTGGACGGGTTGGATTTGAACTTTCTCCCTGAATAACAACTGGAAATAATGTACTTGATCAATGACGGAGATCGATAGCTGGGTAGCGTGGAACCATCAGTGGAGAGACACTGTGTTCGTCTGGTGCCAAGCCTCGATAATGTTCAGGATTCAAAGGACATCCAGTGTATAATGTGGGCCAACGTATATGACCTTCGTGCCTGAGAGGTCAAAGTTCGATTAACGATGACAAATTGAACCGGTCTCCTGCTGGTCGAGGACCATTTACTCTTTAAAGGACGTGCTTTGAAATTTTATGAAAAGATATTTCAACACTTCAGACTGTGAATTAACATTCTCATGTGCCATTTAAACATGATTAAATATGTTGAAACGCTTAGTAGTGAACAGAACCACACATATTTCATTTTTTATAGTGTTCACATTATTTACATTGGAGAAATTTCAAATTGGATTTTCAGAGACGATTAGCTTCAGGTCATCAAACAAAACAATATATTTGTGAAATATTAACAGCATAGAGCGCATGCTCAGAACCTCGCAGTGTTAGGGATAGTGAACCTCAGTTACTGAACCTCGGTTTATATCATAGTTTAGCAGGGCTCAGCTGTCAACACTGCTGTGGTGAAGAAACCAACAGTCACCTGTGACTTTCTCCTTGCAAATAGAAGTGCATTTGATGTTAAAAGTAATAGGAAAACTCTAGTTTTGCCCTTTAAACTTGCTTTTCAGACCAGGGCCATGAAACCTTTGACTTTCCAGTTTCCCAGCACTACTTCATGTGGAGGAGGACAGCAGCCGTCGTCAGCCTCTGAGCTGCTCTGGTCCAAGTCTGAACTCCAAGTCGCTATTATTATAAGAATGACTCGTAACGTAATGAGTCAAACCAGTGCTTCAGGTCTGGGCTGATTGTTTCGTGCTTAGACATTTCTAAGAAGGATGCGGTCTAACCCCAAACCCTGAACCCTAATAAAACCGAAATGATCTCATTTGTTTGCTTTATTCATCTAATTAATTTTACTGAAAGCTGCAAAAAGGATGATTTTTTTTAACATAAAAATACATTTTTAGCAAATTTTGAATATCATAATGACCATATCTTTGATCTTTCAGGTCTAGAAGTGAGGAAAATGTCTGATGCATGGTGTCATTAGGATCAGTAACATCGACTGAATACTGAAGGTTCTGATTTTTTCTGTGCTTTTTATATAAATAAAATGGATTTGAATTAAATTCTGATTTCATTTGAGAATTGTACTTGAAAGGCATTGAAATAGTTAACCGTAAATTTTGATATTAATTCATGTAACTTCATAAGAAAGTTCAAACATGTTCTCCGTTTTGGTCAGGTCAGCTCAGGTCAGCTTGTTAGTGTGAAATCCGAACATAGACAATGGAGGACAAGAGGAAAATACAACTGACGGCTGAAACTGGCTCTTTTTTTTCTTAAGTCTTTGCTCAAATGCAGAAGAAAAGAAATTGAGCGGCGCAGTTGTTGGAGGGAATTCCCTGGATGGGAGGTTAGCAGCATGTGGTTAAAAGCTGCACGTCTGCCTCGCTTTGCCCTCTTGTGAGAACAATTTCATCAACAGAAACTCAACAAGACCTCTCAGAAAATAAATTCGGGCCGGGTAATGAAGGAGCCATATGCAGCCGGCACAGCCGGGGAACATTTACTACTTTAAATCTCCATTATTTACACCCGGCCCGCCTTTGATATCTCGGGCCTCCGTGCAAATTCTCCTGAGCCGACGGTCCGGCCGGGCGCGTGTGAAGGTAAAACCCGCCGATCCGCGGGGGACCGACGCCGGCTTAAAGCCGCTGATGTCAACTCGCTGAAACATTTTCATCATCCAGCAATGGCAGGGGAATGTTTTCAATTAATTCTATTCATGATTTAGTAATTCCAATTTCACTGGACTTAAACGGGTGTGAGGACCGGTCCCGTCCTCCGTCCTCCTGGTTCCTTGTTTTCTATTCCTGCAGCCATGATTTTCCTCACACTCAAACTTGTCTCACTGTTTCAGTGTCATCATCTTAAGGCCTTTCTGGGTTTTTTTCTTCTTTCTCTTCTCCTCCTCCGGCAGTTCCATACCTACAATTCAGAGCACTTGTGATTCTCCGGCTCCTTCTGTCTGGCAATCCTATCAGCCCCGACCATCTACCTCTCCAGCAGCCACTCCATTCTCTGCTTATGTTTGTTTAATACTCGGTGGACTTGTCTGCCCGGGATTGGGTGTCTGAGGTGTGATGCTGAGAGATTTCCAATTGATGGGATGGAGAGGATGGGAAGGAGAGCGCGTGCTGGAGTGGGGGGGAGGGGGGGAGGAGAGGTTATAGAATTGGAGGAGAAAAGAGAAGGAGGCCGAGTCGATGGGCGAGCAAAGTGTTTTGGTCCAGAGAGCGCCGCCGCTGCGGACTATTTACCGCGGAAAGAGACGGCCCAGGTCGAATGGAAGCTGAAAAGACTTCGGTTGGAGTGCTGGGAATTCATTTTTCATGAGAAATTGCACAGTTTTGCACCAGCATATCGAACGTGGCACTTCAATTCTTTTCTACTACAAAAGGCAGAAGGCTGTGGTTTCTCAATCGGCTTTCCTGACATCTAACAATCTTCATCTCCCAATTTGTTCCATTAGTTTCAGATTTAGGACACTGAACTGACTCATGAGACATCTGACGTCATTGTCCAGATGTGAAAGGACTGTGATCAGGATTATTTCCATATAACTGTTTGGCGCAGATCAAGAGATCAAGAGAAGAGCAAATAATCCCAAAAGACACAAAACAACAGGCGTCTTTCAGTTGGATCTCCTCATTAAAAATCCCCTTAAAGACACAGAGACGCGGTTCCACCAGTCATACGTGGAAAGTAAACAATACGTAATAACCTCAAGCAACATTTGTCATGGTGAATGACTGTTTTCAAAACGCCGACTGATGAAACGCATCACCTTTGGCTGAAACACATGCGGGAAAAGCACCTGAGAGGAAAGCATTTGCCACATCTTAAATGGAAAATGATTCCCGGGTGTTAATGGATTAATCAGTAAATTTTCCATTGAATCGGTGAAATAAAGTCAGGTCTGCTCCAGATGTATAGCGTGAAGGAAAACAGCCTTGCTGCTGCAGCTGCAGAGCTTTCGGTTTTCTCCCCGTCTGTTTCCACTCGTGCTGATATCAGAGCGTCGGCTCTGCAGGGATGGATGTACAGGCTGCATCCGGCCTTCATATGCACTAATTACATCCCCCGCAATAACTGTGCTTAAGTCTCGCTCCAGTTTGTCGCACGGGGCAACAAGGAGGCGGCTGATCTCGTCTCCCCGGTGAATCAGAGGTTCCTGCTGTACAATCACTTTGTTTATGTTCTTTCATCGGCTGTGACCGAGCGACACACGGGCTGCGCGGCGTTGATGGCTCTGTCAGATGGACAAAAGACACTCCTGAACCTTTCTGTTGTTGACTTGATGGGTTCATGCAGTCAGGCCTTTGTAGAATTTCTCATCTTGAATATATAACTTAGTTTTGAAGGCACGTTGTGCTGGGAACATCGTTTTACCCGGACTTTCTCCGGCTGACATAACTGTATGCAAACAGACAGCAAAGCTACGCAGCCAGAGGAGAGTGATTAAAAAAGCACGAAACATCTCTACAGCATCGATAACTGCAGTTGGCAACTGTTTTTTGGGGGGTTTTTGTTTTGTAGAAAGACCACTTCTCTGGTGTCTAATCAGCCAAAATATTTCAAACAATGCTTTAACCAACAGAAAACAAGGCTTCAAAATCTCATCAAAACCAATTTCAGGTCATAGGTTGAGCTTGTTTTTGAAGAGCAGTAAACTGTAAGCAATGAGGGTTTTTCTTTGGGACCCTTTCAAATTGTCCACAGTTTTGAAACCGGTGTTTTGTGCTGTATTTGGAAGGCCGTGTCAACAGAGTTGGTAAACGTCCCGTGGTTTGACATTTACCATCGGGTATTGTGACTGACTGTTGCACCATTCTAAATAAATACATTTGGAACATTTGCAGACAGAAATCAGCATCAGAGATTTGAATCTGAGTGTGTATGGTTGTCTCTTTATGTTGTCCATGGTGCAACACAGACAATCAAAGCAGTGTAGCAACAGATGGATTGACAAAATTCTGATAGTTTGGGTTCAAATATTATTGAAATTTGTTGTGGGTGACATTAAAACTTCCTCTAATCAGCATATGAAATCATTTTTTATTGGCTAGCTTAGCAGGTGCTCACATGAGGCAAAAAAAAAAGGCAGCATACTCATGACAGATTTCGAGTACGACCACCGCGGAGTTTCTCAGGAACCTTTCATGCTTCTTCGGAAGAGTGTGGCAGGAAGCCAGAGTACCCGAAGAAAACCACCAGAAAGAGGCGAAAACATCCAAACTCCACACTGAGTACCGCCGTGCTGCTCGAGCAAGGAGCTGTGGGTCACGAAAATCATACTGACTGTCCATCTGCTGGAAGCAGAAGTCGTCCCAGGCCTGAGATCTGATGTTTTGTTGATACGCAGCAGTGAGGAGTCTGCAGACGGCAGGGGACTGCAACTCTAATGAGCTGGGGGCCGGCGGCGTCTCGAGGGACGGTCATTTAGGTGTTCGAGTCATACCAAAGAAGGCATTTATGCAAAAATAGTACAAATGTACAAACAATAGCTGCAGATCTTTTGAAGCCTTTCAATAAAATATTAAATTAACACTTTGGTTCTCTATCGTGCTACATGATGGAGAAAACTGCTGTTTTCGACTAGGAATCCTTCGAAAATGATAGAAATTCAGATTTGTATTGATTAGAAGTATTTCAATCTGAGTTCAGAGGCAGGTAATGAATGTAAGCTAACAGAATGGCCAGTGAAGCCTCATACAGCGCCACTCTGGACAGCTGCTGTTGTTTCTAAATGTGCTTCAGAGGAGAGTGTGATCCGTTAAGCTGCTGCAGGCACTGATCTCTCAGGACGTCAGATCACAGCTCCGTGGAGGAAGTCACAGTTATGGCTGCACCTCGTCCGGACACATGAGAGGAGCGACGTGCCCCGGCAGCTGCTTTCTTTTCACCTTGGAGAACATCATCCTCTACAGGAGTTTCTCCAAACTGATTTCTGATCGCCTTCATGCCTGCCCCTCACCCATTAGCCGAACTGCTCACTGGATCCACTAGCGTAGCTATAAGCTACATGCTAAAGAGTTTCACACAACAGAGAAGCTACATGAAGGTGAAGAATTCAATCTTTTGGCTTAATGCTCATTAAAAAAACAGATTTCTTTACTGTGAGATGATTAAAATGTCTTCTTAACCTTGTTTCCTCCTTTCCTCACTTTACTGCCCACTAGGAGGAAACACACGGCATTAAAACCTCAAACTCCCAGATTTAAAAACAGTTTTCATAGAAGTGTCATCAGAGACCTTTCTCACCGCAGCTAATTACAGCCTGATATGGCCATGTGCATTATGCTTACTGGCTTTTTATTGGTGTTTTTATTTATTTATGGCTGTTTTTATGTGATTGACTGAGTGTGATGAACTCCTGAGAGAGTCGTTATTTTTTCGTACATTGTATAATGATGGCTTTATGAGATTCTTTGTGGGTTTCTTTTGGACGGTTATAGTTCCAGAGGAGGTAGCCATCTTTGTTTGCTCTCCATGCCGTCTTCAAAATTGGCTCGTTGCTTGTTTTACGTCCCCAGACTGGGCATAAGAGACAAAACAACACCGAGGGGGAAAGACAACCCGTGGGAGAAGGCAGAGTCTTTGAATCAGTGTAGCAGTCCCGTGAAGATCCCCACGTGAACAGAGCACCGTTTAAACAAATGTTCCCAAAGAACAGTCAAGTTCTTACTTTTGAGGTCACATTTCAGAGTAACATTGACAGATTAAAGCATGCTTCATGTTTTGTGGAAGTTAGCTATTGAAACTATTGAAAAGATCAAGACTCATTCATCATGGTGGAAAGTCAAGACTTACTGCATCTTATGCAGCTGTAAAGAAAACTTGGGGGAAATCTTCAGTTTTTATTTACAGACTGTGGGCTTTGGGAAGTAATGGGACATCAGGCTTTAGTGAGTTATATATATATATTTTTTTTTATTTCATGCTTGTAGGTGAATTTTTGCTTCTACTTTTTTCACCATAAATACTTTCACTTCCAATTTGTGTCAGTTCATCAGTATTAAGGTGTGTTTTAATTTTTGTTGACACTTTTGTGTCAACAGATCTGAAGTTTGTGGTACGTCTTACAATAAAAAGTGTCCATCTATCTTTTATCCTGTGCAGGGTCTCCAGGAGCTGGACGCTATCCCAGCCAGCTGTGGGAGAGGACAGGGGGAACCTCGCAGTAAACCAGCCCATCACAGAATGACTCATGTACTCAAAAATCTATTTAAATATTGTTGATATCGTATAAATTGTCTGTGACTCGTGATGATGAGACAAAAGCTGGCTTTAAGTTTTAAAGATCTGTTATGTTCGTATTTGATGCCTTTTAAGGAGTAAATAAACAACAGAATGCTGGAGTCTTTTAAATGTTGCTTGAAGACAATAATTCCTACAAGATCTTTGATTTATTTGCCAGATTTCGCGCTCAGAAAGTCCCTAAGTGCTTTGTATTGCTTTTTATTCCAGTGAAAATGTTGAACTGATTGGAGAGAGGAAATGGTCCAACGTTCAGACGTCACCTGTGGCGGCGTTAACGCTCGTACTGTACAGCCTGACCTCATACAGAGCGGCTGACTGTGTTACTTTGTGCTGCTCGGACTCGCTGACATTGTCGTCCTGCGGCCTCGCTGCCGGCGGCCCGACAATGGCGGCACGTGACCGGGCTCAGCTGCCGTCCCTGAAGGAACATCACTCAGCCTGACAACATGTGTCACCAGCAAACAGATCGCCCCTAAAGTGACTCCGCGACATCGCTGCGGCGCAGGAGAACTTTCACGTCGGTGGCGGCGGCGGAGGGGGAAGCCCCCCAGAGGGACGCGTGTTACTGGAACGCCGCTTCTCCCTCAACCATCCATCACCATCAGGAGGAAGGTGCCATCTGATTGCTTTGCCCCCGCTGCCATCCTCCTCCTCCGCCTCCTTTTTCCTTTCATTCAACGTTGGCATCCATCCAGACTCTAATGAGAAGGAGCGCTTGTCTTTTTTTTTTCTTTTTTTTTCTGCAGAAGTGAGGTCTTATTTCCCCACAAACGTCATAAAGTGGCAGCCCAGCTACACACAAGTCTTGAAAAAAAAAAACAAAAAAAGAGGGGAGAAACGGTCTGTGGTCAGCATTCAGGGAAGCAGCGGGAGGCGGATGAAGAGGGAGGCCGAGTCGTGGTAATTTAAGGTCCCCGTGTGGAGTTTCAGGTCCTTCCCAAACATGTTGGACGTGCCTCCGTTAATGACCGCTTTAAGTGCCCTGCCAGCCCTCTTTAAACATCCCCATCGTGAAGCAAAGTGGAGAAAAGAGGCATCTTTTAAAAGGCGGCATATGGCTGCCGAGGAGCTTCCACTGATGTATTGTCACGGGAGATTTCCCCTCCCCGCCTCGGCTCTGAAACCCAGCCAGATGTCCATGTCTTCGCAGATACAAGCCCCACATCCTGATGTCTCGCTGCTTTATTGGCGGCGGCGTGCAGTTGGTCGTGAATGTTGAGGCTGCTCCGACACGACGGCTGTAATGATAACGACCGTGATTTTTACGGTTATGGTATTAATAACAGATGAGCATGGTGATTAAAAAAGTTGCAGGTGCATGAATTATACACTTGGGAGAACGACTGGAGAGCAAATTTCATCTATTTTTCTTTCCGGTAGGAGATTTTTTTTTTTTCCTTTATTTTTTTTAAAAAATGATGGAATAGCTTTGAACAGGCCCACCTACAAGAAACACGCTTTCATAATTTAATCATGTGAGCTGCTGAATGTCTGATTGCTGCTCCTGTCAGGGGAGGCGGATTACTCTGACCCCTTTTTTCTTCTTCTTCTCCTTTGTCGGCCCCCTTTTTCCTCTTTTTCATTTACTTTTCCCGCTTCGTCACTTCACTTTCTACATCCTCTTACTCAGTTTTCATCTCCTTCCACTTATTTTTTTCCGTATCATCATTCTGAAGCGCGTCCCCGGGCGGATGATGCCTATGGGCATCAGATGTGATGAAAGTGGCGGAGCCGGTGCACAGAGTTACAACCCTTTTTCTCGACACGTATCAATTTTCCTCCAGAACCTTTTGCACAAATGTTGCTATAATGCACTGGAATTTCCGAGCGCCTTGAAAATCCTGCCACATCCGCAAGACTAGTTTTTATTGATTTCAGTTCTGCTTTTCATTCTTGGCAGCAACACTTACTCCTTAAGAACCTGTCTGAGCTTTTAGTCGCTCTTTTTTCTTCCTCCTTTTCAAGCGGCATCGCTCATTTCTCACACGCCGACCGCAACATATTCATCTGCGCTCTGCTGAAGACGACTTGAAGCAACGCCGGTGTGTGACGGCGAGCGTCGGATCCACTTTACACACTAGGGACTGTCGTCTGACGGCTGCATTGAAGTTGGTTTTTCATTGGGACACGCGTTGCTTAGCCCCTCTCAGCTGGAAGGTCATGGGTTCAAATACCAGTCGGGCCTTTTCTGCCTTGAGTTTGCATGTTTTCCCCTGGTGAGTGTGACTTTCCTCCCGATGCTTCGGTTTCCTCCCACAATCCAAAACACGCATGAGAGCCTCTCACGAACACTCACACTCCCCGAACAGCTTTACGCTGTTCATTTGGACCAGGGGTGTTCAACCTGCGGCTCTGGGGCCACATGTGGCTCTTCAGTCCCTCTGTAGCGCCTCCATGAAGCCCTCTCAACACGAAACTTTTTGTTATAGTGACACACCACAGTACTGTTCAAAACCATTAGTCACTCTTCATTCAAAAAATTGGAAAATTGGAAAAACCACAAGAAATGGGGGGAAAAAATGAGAGAATGGCTTAAAGAAATTGAAATATCTAGGATTTCTAAAGGAAGAATTTTAAATATGGTCGGAAAAAAAACATGAAAAACTGTTTAAAAAAAAAGGTAAAATGGTTAAAATAGCTAAAATTTCAAAATGTGTCGACAAAACTAAACTTTTAAAGAGGAGCAGAACTGTTGAAATCAGCTGCAAAAATAGCTTGATTGTCGAAAAACGATCGTGAACTGTAGTTTAAACTTCATAAATACATCATGAGATAGAGCATCAGTCAAACTTTCTGGTGCTGCATTAGCCTGAGTTTAGAGGTTTAGTGTGATTTGTGCCTCCGGAACAGCTTGACTTGGGAGAAAGTCACAAACATGGTCGTAAAGGTTGCAGACGCCAGATTCGGACAACTGGAGATTGGGAATCAAACCTGCAACCTATATAACTGATGCACATTTTAATGTGTGCAGTGTGTGCAGGATACTTCCACAACTTTGACTAAATAAAGCGACATAATTTATTTATGGAAACAGCGACTATGTGCAGAAAAAGAGAAGGTCAGAAGCCGAAACGTCGGGGATTTAGTTTTCCTGGATACTCTGGAAACTGTGGCCTCCTTCCTTTATCCAGCAGGAGATGTGTTTCACGCAGGCAGGCTGCGAGTGCACACTCATGTCTCATACATGTTACCGCGTCTCATTTTTGATGTCAGGTCTCGGCTTCGGTCGGTATCGAGGGCTGAATCCAAATCTGGCTCGGGAGCCGTGAAGCCGACATCCGCAGCTCATCAAATCAGCCAGAGACCTCAAGGACAAGTGATTTCTGCTGCCTTTCTGCAGAGGTGGATTTTATTTTATTTTTTCCTACAGATTTGGACTGTCCTTGAATAATCTTTTGTTGGGGAGTGGGCCTGCCGCAGCTGTCGGTGTTTACCGGCGCCGCTGTGGTGCCATCCGTGTTGATAAATCATCGAAAAGAGACGAGCACTCAGAGTCATCTGTTCACTGTTAATATTATTAATCTGCAGCTGCGATCTCCAGCTCATTGTTGTGATTTAAATGTGTTCATTTTGTAGAAAAAGCCCTGCAGAGTGCAGGGATGACAGGTTTTTGAGAGCTAATTTGGATTTTTTTTTTTCACACTTACTGCTTGAAGGGGGAAAAAAAAAAAAAAAAACCTTTAGCTTTTTGGATTATTGCAGTCGACAAAGGTTTATGAGATAGATGCTCTGCTTTGAAGCATCATGGCAGATTCATACAAAACGTCAGCTGACATTACATAACTCAGTACAGGAAGATGCCAGTAATCAGTCACTGCCTTGCTCCTGCTGGTCAGCGTGGGGTTAGTGTGACGGATTCCCTTCTTAGATATTATTTCTGACACGAAAAGAAAGATCAGATTTCAAGTATTTATTTCAGCTAGTCAGTTAAACATTTTTCAGTGTCTTCAGTGAAGATTTCGACATAAACTGAGAGAAAAACAGTGCTGAAGTTATTTGTGAGTTGCAGGAGTCACCTCTGGCCGCTGCACTCAGTAAAGCCCTCTTTAGAGGTGAGCCCTGCAGTGGAGCCACTCGACTGCAGCTACCAGCGTGATGCAGCAGGGAAGTTGATTTTGAGCACTTGTGGCTCCCCGAGCATTTGAATTCAGCTGATGTGTGAGGAGAAGGAGGATTCAGAGTGGGAACCCGAGAGCCGTGCTGCCTTTCGGCATTAACTCAGGGTGACCATATATTTTGACTTTCAATAAAGACGACACTTGATGCTTGAAATGATACTCAGGGTTCACTTGATCTACATTCAAGTCAACAAAGTACTACTGTGGAAAGCATCAGTCGTTTTAAACACATGCTTAATAGCCCTTTGACAATGAAAAACAGACATTACTGTGCATTTAATATTTTCAGCTAAATCTCAAGAGCCCTGTTTTATACTGTTTGATCTCAATCAGGAAATCAATCCCTGCCAACTCTCAACATGTTCACACAAATGGTTTGTATGTTTTATAAAGAACAACATGAAAGGACCTGTTTATGAGATGCTTTCAAGAGAAAACCCACATTTCCATTGCATGTGATGGCCTGTTCACATGGCAGCAGCGCTCAGAGTCACTGAAAACGCAACTTCTGAAAAATACCCTCTTAACAGACATCGTTTTCCTGAAGTTTTCTGGAAATATTTCACAAAATGCAGAGTCTTTAAATTATGGATTGGTGCATGTTAGACCATGGTTCAAGGAGGATCTCCTGGAAACAGTATGGCTGAAACTGAGATCTTGTGATCACCAGTGACTGAATGACGTGCTGATCCCCCACAAGCCGTTCCTGAGATACAGTGTTGACAGGCTTCCTTCTACAGAAATATCCACAGTCGTTTCTGATGAAGACAGAAGAATCCTGTTGGAACATGTCAAAGGTATGCTTTGAGAAATGACTTGCCTTTAGTAGCTCGAGACCATTTTAACCACTGAAATAATCCTTGTCAATGTAGCAGAGCAGACAAAGTTATCTTATATCGAATGAATTCGGTAGCTCCCTAAGATCCAGACTCATTTCTGAATCTTTCCACCTCCTGATTGATTCCACTTGTTCATTTAGAGGCATCCTTCATCTGACGCCGTCACATTCTGTTTCAAACACTGTCAGCTTCTTCATTTTTTTCTGATTTATTAACCTTGGTTGAAGATGAGACACCTGTAGATAATCAGCTGCTTGTAAAATTTGAAGATTTGCCAAACTCGAATCTGTGTTTTAATCATCTTCCAAGCCTTTCCGAAAGAATACATCTGGATAAAGCACCTTATATGTGTAAAATCAGAACAAAACAAGAAGGACAGGTGTGTAAATTACCATTAGCAAAAAAAAGAAATCCGTGGGAAAGCCATCACCATGAAAAATCCACTTCGCTCACTTGGACTCATCACTTTTTACCTCCGACATGACAAAGATGAGTGGGATCAGCTCACTTGTCCCATCAAACAGCCAATATCACACAGCCTGGAGGTAAGATGGCACATCAGTGATAATGCACATCAAGGGAGACGACTCTTTGCCTTTTAATTGGCTCCAGCAGGTCATCGCCGCTCGGATCTCATGTGTCTGGGATAATATGCGAGACACATTTGGGTTTAATTCTCCCACACTTTTTGCTCATTTGATTTGGTGCTGGGGCCCGGAGAAGAAGAGACGGAGGGGTTGGAAGGGGGGCAGCGGGGTGGGGGAGGACGGGTTGGAGGTTTAATTGAGAGGGAGAGTTGGTTGAAAAAAGCCGGGGGATGACTGGAGGTGACACATTGAGAACAAGAGTGTGGATTTAAAACATGAAAGGCAATGGGGGAGAATCGGAGGTGGGTGGGTGACTTGGGCCGACCCGTCGGATTGAAACACCCAGAGATGGAGAGTGACTCATCTGAGATAAAAGAGGGAAGTGGAAGCTGCCGCCGCGACAGCTAATGAAGAGCTCCTCCAGCCGAGCCGCTCTCCACAAATCCAGCTCTCATTGTTTATTGATGCTCCGCTCCGAGCTCCAGACCAGAGCGCGCCATCGCTGCCCATCACGCCATTTAGAGGCCTTTAGCATTAAAGCAATGATCTTTAAAGCCTTTTCTTGCCTTTAAAAGAGGGGCCACAGCGGCCCTGGTCGTTGCTGGCATTGTGTGTGTGTGTGTGTGTTTGTGTGGGGCGTGAGACCTTCGATGCTTCCGATCGGAGGGGGGTAATTAGAGACTCTGAAGCCGTCGCCGCTGCACTCCTGCAGGAGAGTTGGATGCAGGTGAAGAGCCTCTCTCTGAAAACTAAACAAATACCTCCTCGATTGGCTGTGAAAGAGAACAAATTAGACCTGTCTGCTGAAGTGAGAGCGCTGCATAATCAACTGGAAGAAGAAGAGCGGGGAGGGACGTAAATGAGTTTTTTGGCTGAATTCATATGCAAATGCGGGACATTTACATGGCCGGCTCATACGGAGCAAAGATAGGACTTGAACTCCAAACAGACACTCTGTCCAGGAATTTTCCAGGGTGACAACAATGACTGCACATGCACAGATTTAATATTCGTCTCCTCATTCAGGACAGTTCTCATTTATTTGGGGTTGAGCGTGCAGGTTACTGTCAGGTATTCACGGTACTTGTCAGTCTGTTTCAGGCCTGTGGCTCCTCGCCTCAGGTCCAGGAACCAGTTGGTTGGGGACACTGAGATCACATGAGCTTTCAAGATTTGATTAAAAGAACAGAAAAAGACACTTTTTTCAATCTTTAACTGACTGTCAGACAGTGTTTGTCGCTCTTTACCAAATCAGGGATAAGACAGAGAGTGATCCAAAGACTTACTGAGAGGCAATCTGAATATAGTTCACATAAAGAGACTTTTTCTCGAAGTTCTGGACTTTTTTCAGGCAAAGTTTTCCCTGAAAGGAGTTTGCATGTTCTCTCTCCCTTTGTGTGGTTTAAAAAAAAAAAAAATAGCAGCATGCTTGTTAAGTCTTACTTTGCCATTCTGGGTTCACAATATCTAAACTTTGTACGTCTTTTGACAGGGTAATGAGGTAAAAAGAACCTTGGAATCTGTTGACTGTGAATGTTTTTGGATCTGCACATTTAAATGAACATAGAAAGTTGCTTTATTGAACATTTTCTTGAGTCATTTTCTGGGGACATCAGGCACGACAAGGGGGAGGGGCAACAGATTTCTACTTGTGAAAGAAAATTGAAAAAAAAATGAAACAAACACTTTATCGAGCATTAAATGATGAAACGACTTGGATAAGAGGCATTACATACAGTGTGACCAAGTGCAGTTCATCTGACTCAGAAGCACCTCTTGAGTCCAAAACTTGGGAAACTGCGGAATCATTTTTGTTCTCTGGCAGGATTTGACTTCACTGTAATGTTCTGATGGGAGAAGGAGTCTAATTAGGTGCCGGCTTCAAGGAGGAAAGGTTGTTCATCTCTGCTGGAGGCAATATATTCATGAACAGGTCACTTCTTTAATAAATATACTTCACCCACAACTTCTAGATAATCTGAAACAGCAGGCTGGAGGTAAAGATTTTCTACGGCAGGATTTGTCTCTCGGTGCAGCTGGAAGGTGGACTCAACACGCCAGACACCGCTGTCTGTGGAACAGGAGCTCGTGTTAGTGGAGCACAAAAATCTAAAGAACAAAATAATCTCCAAAAACACAAATTCCTGGAGAAGATAAGAGAATAGAGAAACTAAAGCTGAGACACTGGGAAGTAACACAAGAAACCAGAACACACAAAGGATGTCCAATATGTAGCAGAGCCACCAGGTGTCGACAATCACACACCCCGACAGGTGAAACACATCAGGGCAGAAAACAGCAATCAGACATCAGGAGGGTTAGTCAGGGTGTCTGGAACCAGAGACACACTTCCAATCTCTAAAAGAGACAAAATGACAAAGCTGTTTATGACAAAAAAACAAAACAAACTTAGACCTGATCGGCTGAGTGGTGAGTTGGGTTTCCATGTTCTCCTTGTGCATCCTACCAAACTCCCAAAGACATGACTGCAACTTAGCATCTCTAAACGGACCCATGTGAAATGGATAGATGAACATTTCCGTTAAGTGTAAAAACAAACTCTTCCATTTGGATCTCATTTGCATATTAAAAACAAAATGCATTACAGGCTCTTAAGAATAACAATCAAGTAGTTCCAGAAGTGACTGATGAAAGTGCATTCACTGTGTTGTTGTTGGGCTGCGTTTTATGTCTTGAGTTCATTTGGGTAATAAATATTGTACAACTGTTTATCTGACAGCTGTAGTCCCCTGTTTCCACTTCCAATGTTTTTCTAACAAAACTCACAGCATAATCAGCTTATAAATTAAAATTGGGATGTTGATTAAGCGCCCAGTTGTTGGAATAATTAGCCCCGACTCAGCCACTTGAAAATATTACACACAGTCATATAACACTCACTTCTGATTGGAACAAGTAATCTTAATTTTGAGCACATTTTGCTGAGAATTATTAACCTATTTTAGCGCGGGGCTGTGACAGTGCTTCAACACTGTGATATTACCATTAGAAAAATAACACCTCTGTCACTTGCAAGATCTAAGCCATTTTTTAATTTTTCCTTTAACTCTTCCACGGTGTCTGAGAAACTGTATTGATGAGATTTTATTGAGTCATTTTTTATTGCCGCTCATTTTTACAGTGTTCTGTAAACAGAAAATGAATATTTCATCACATGGAAAAAAGAAAAAACTTGTTTGCTTTGCTGAAAAGCCCTATAGGAGTGTGTGAATAAATATCTCGACAGCGCACGTACATGCATACACACGTGAACGTGTAACACTTGCCGCTGTTAGGGTGTAAAACAGCTTTACTGCCTCTCTGCCTGTTTACAAACCTTTTATTTTTTCCTCCTCAGATTGATACATTGAAGTGAAGCCATAAATTTCACTGAACACTTTTTGTTACTCTAACAATCAGGTTGGAAAAAACACTGTTCTGGACAAAAATACACATTTCTAAACAACCTAACAGCCACGCCAATGATAAATAACCAAAGGAAACCGGGAATACATGGGAACTGCACACAGAAATTCACTGGAAAGGAAATAAAACGGGGTTATTGTGTTTGTAAATTCTGCTGCAACAGCCGTGGTAAACAGTTCTGCACATGCTCAGTAGATGGACGTAAACAACAACGTTTTCCTCCAGAGTGTCATGACTTCCAGTTCATATTCTCCTGGACTCGGTAGTTTTAGAGTTGAGAATCACCTGTAATAACAATCCAACCCTGTCCAAAGGAACGTCCGTGTACTCGCCATAGCTCATGATTATAGCAGGTAGTTCTCTTCACAGAAACAAGCAGCAGCACCAGCTCGCAGCTACTAGCATTAGCCCGCATTGTAGTGCCACTTGTGGCTCTGCTGCAGCTGTAGAGAGCGTCAAGCTACGAGTAAAATGCATCCAGTTGAAATACAGCTGTTTATTTAAAAAGGGGCTAAAGCCAATGGGACATATAAACATCTAAGGCCAAATATCTATGCTTGTAGCTCCTGCCGTAAGACTTCATGTTCTGCTGCGCATTCATTCTGGATTCATAATACAACCAGTGTAAAATGGACTGGCTTTAAACTTGATTCCAAAATAGTTACTTTTGTTTTCTTATTGGTTGTGAAGTCAATGTGTGACAAATCCGACCTGACTTGGGAATTTTTGGCAAGATTAAAAACATCCCATTGAGTTCTGCCCTTTTATGTGCTGGGACTTGTTTAAATAAAGTCTTAATTCTAGCAATGTGAAAAAACAGAGAGAGAGAGAGAGAGAGAGAGAGAGAGAGAGAGAGTTCCCAAAAGTCAAACTAAGTCAGACTTCCATCTCGTGTCACCTTAACAGTTTTCCCAAGGTGGTGAAGTGCAGGTTGAAAAGTTAAAAACAGCACAACAAACAGTCATCGGTACTGCGGCTAATTAGCAGGTTCTCCTAAAAAGAGGGGAAAAGAAGAGGCTGATGGTGAACGAGACAAATGGCTGCCTGCGGGCCTGTCGTCGGGGGTGATGGATGGATGACACCGACTCCCTGCGGCAATGGCAGACATGGAGCAGAGAGAGAGAGCTGAGAGGGACGGGGCGGGGGGGTGGGGGGTCGTCCTGAGGACAGCGGCTTGGTAAACAGGTCTGTAGGACAGCGATGGCCTCTGGATCCGCCGCTGTGTTTCCCCCACTGAGTCAGATATATGGAGCACGGAGCCGCACCTCTGCGGATCCGCCGCCGCCGCCGCCTGGGAACAGATGCGATGCGTTCACAGTCAGAGCCGGGAGGCTGAGTCAGTGTCTGGAGGAACAACGTGCTGCATGAAAATAACTGGAAGGGGTGGAAGGATTTTATCCCCAACTAACAGAAAAAAGAAAAAAAATTCTGACTACCTCCAACACTGCTGATGAGTCCGGACTCACTCCACCTCTTCATCCATCTTGCACGTCCTTCATCCCAGCTGAGTCTGGCTGAAATGCAGAGCAAACCCCGAAATGGAAGCAAGATGTGTGGGTTTGGACTGAGAAAGCATTCTCCGAAAACGAGCAAAATCCATACAATAGCCTGGAATCAAACCTGGATCTTCTTCATGTGACATGACAGTACTTACCACTGCAGTGCAGTGCTACTGCACTACTTCTGAGGCCATTTTAATTTCATCAATTGACCAAAAATATCTTGTCTTCTGGACTGTGGATGAAATAGAATAGAATATAGTCTTTGTTTTCATTTCTAGGTGTGGCTGCATATATTACAGATATTGAGTTTGAATAAAAACTGTTTTTCACTTTGCTTTGAAAAAACATATAACAAAGGCCCAAGAGCAGAGTCAAACCAGGTGATTCCTACAGTGACGAGATTGCGAACCACTACACACCTGTCAATATTTCTTTTTCATTTCCATTCTTCACTGATTACAATACTGTTTTTCTGCATCAAAGGGAAATTGGAGGTTTTTCAAGCTCACACCAAAAGTCCACAGAAGACAAACAGCTCTGTGTGAATGAGGCCTGACTGGCGCCGTTTTATCATTCAAACCAAGAAATTATTACAAGTACAAAGCTTCCTCTTTGCTTTGAGCTGCTGAAATTATTGCAATTTAAAGTGGTTTTAATAAAACATTTATGAACAACTTTAGAATTTCTAAAAAAGAAGTGCATCTCTATAGAATAGACAATCAAAAGCGGAAGTGGTCTGTTCCATAGTCACACATCACAGAACAAAAACCAGTTACCAATGGCAGAAATACTGAAAATTATGTAGTTTTCATGTACAGCCACTAGTGGGTGCTGCTGGTTGTTTTCATAATAAAACTTCTCCTGTTCACAAGGAGACAGCGTTTTGTAAAAGTTCCATCTTGGGAGCAGTTTTCAAAAAGTTTTGTTTTCTGTGGCTCCAAGACAATTATGGTGTAAAAGGAGCTCCGAAACACAAAGAACATTTTCCATTTACACTTCAAACTTTGCCAAGTGAACAGAGTCTAGGTATGCAGCCACATCTGATTGAAAAACACCTTTGTTGCCTTCACACTGCAGAGGAATCCATCCCTCCTCACACGGTTTTGACTCTACCGGTCAATCGGGTTCTGACAGGGTTCATTTTTTGGAGTCACTTCTTGCTGTTATTCCACTTGTTTTAAACGCTTTTCTCTTGCTGGAGCAAACTGTAAAAGAAATTACAGAAATTTGAAAAATCCGGTGAATATTTGTTCTTCATTTCAGACATAATGTATCGTTGGCACGACCTCTAAACGCTACGGCAACCTTAGCTGTTACCTTTTCATCCTTCGCGCCTCCTGCGAGAATAAATTAGTGGTGTGATTGAGGCGAATAATGCAGATTTATGCAATCACTGACTAATTGCAGCACGATGTGAACACAAGTGTTTAGAGTTTTAAGTGAATCTGATGAAATGTGTCAATGCTAGCGAACAAACCTGGCAGGTTTTTGGTTATTCAAAGCAAACGCTGAAAGCAGACGCACTCGGCGTTGGTTGGGATGGGGAGGGGGTGAATTATCGCTGTTTTTCTGCTATTTGACGAAAACAAGCTTCCATTTTTATTGAGTCATAACAAGCCGGCGCATCGGTTTTCTCATCTTTGTGTGAGCGAGTGTGTGAGCGCTGGAGAATATCAATGAGGAAGTGCACACAACGCTCTCAGAATCCCAGGTTTACCCCCCCTTTAAAAAAAAAAAAAATTACAAGATAAACCTGTGCGGCGGGGAATTTCCTGCTTTCACCATCGAGCAGCAACACACACACACACACACACACACACACACACACACACACACACACACACACACACACACACACACAGAGGCTCTGAGTCAGTCTCGGGGGGTCTTTCCTCAGCAACCTCTGACTCTAAAGCTCTTTTCATGGTGGTGAAGTTGAGAGCGGCGGGGTGGAGGTTTGGTTCATCCTCCCGTGGAATTGGATTATTTCTGGATGAGGAGAATACCCCCCCTCTTCCCCCTCTTCCCTCCACACCTCTGTATCTCCCCCCTCCTCCTCCTCCCCCTCCTCCCTGCAGAGTCGGACACATGCAGTTCATCAAGCAGAAAAGACCCCGGCTCGGCTGGCGGCTGGGCGACGCTCCGGTCTCTTTCTTAAAGTTGGAGATAGCGGGAAATACATTTACCCTGTTGTCACCTTGTGTTCCAGCTTTTATACACTCTCAGGAGCTTTCCCCCGCTTCCAGCCCGCTTCTCCTCCAGGATGATGAAAGAAGCCTTCAATGAGAGAATGCAGGCTTTAAAGCGGGATTTTTGTCCGTTTTGTACGTCTGGGCTTCCCGACGCTGCACTGCGACGCGGCCCTGTCAGCCCGCAGTGACAGGTCACCTGTGCAGTCAAAGGAATTTACTTAACGGATTTTCCTTCCTTGAAAAGACGAGCGGACTTTACTTATATGGTGAATTTTCACTGTCCTAATGCACTTCACACTGTAATTCACACTGGCCCTCCGACACACGATGGCTGCCATTCCAGGTGCGAACACTCCCACTGGTCACTTTGGGACGCTTTGGGATTGAGCCACCAAACCAACGGACTGGAAGAGGATCTGCTCCACAGCAGATTAAACACAGTTTTCCCTTTTTATTTTTGTGTTTTTATGCATTCAAAGTGTGATTAATATTGATTCCTGCACTATTTTGTGGATTTTCACCACAAAATTGTCAAATATGTTTACAGATTCTTAACTGTAGAGTGTGTCTCAGAGGAACTGAACCAGGTTAAGTGGATCTGATCATGTTTTGTTGCTTATGTCACGGATCCCAAAGCTTGTAACCCCAATAAGAAAGAGTTGGTGGTTCAGTGTCCCTCTGAAAAACACCAAGCAATAGTAGTTCTTACCAAAATTCCTCTCTTTTATCAAATGCAGTCATAACATCAGAAATCGTCAACCGAACTCAGAACTCAGTCCCATAATACGTCTCAGTTTCAGTGTTTAGTCCATTTAAAGCACAGAAATGTGGTTCTTTTCACGATCAATCCTTAACTCCACTTCAGACATTACCTGCTGTTTGTTCAAGTATCGTCCAATATCTTTACTGACTTCACAGCTACTTAAACATAATGCAAAATATTGTGCAACCTTGGGCAATTAGTCCATATAAGCTGCATTTTACCGATCTGAATCTGCTTTCAGGGTGAAACGTTCATCACACTTCATCGAAAAACACCAGTGAACTCAGAAAACTAATTAAATGCAACCCATACACATGTAACATTTTCCCTTTAAACTATCAAACCAATAATAGTAATAAACTGAAAACAATAATTTATTATTACAATAGTGCATATATAACATGTGCCAAGTGTTGAGAATCCCAGAATCTGAAATATTGTATATTTATTGTTAAATCCGGTAAATCGTATGTGCAGAAAGAAAGTGTAAACTCGAACACAGCAGATGTCGTGTTGTAAAACAGTTCAGCGTTCGCATTCACTCTCGTTCTCAGCTGCCTGCGAGCTCCGCTAATTTACTCCATTAACACAACGAACGTTTAGCTTTCTGTTGTGGCTTTGTGTTGTTCTTGAAGTGTACTAACCTGGAAGCACAGCTACTATGTTTGGTGAAGTGAAAGTACAAGAAAAAAAGGAAAAGTGACAAAAAAAAAAAAAAAACAAGGAGTAAAACAAACTGCTCTCCCTCTAAGCTGATGCTGGTAGAAACTAGAGATGTACATGTGCTGGAAAACTCAGGAAAAACATGTTTACATGATCTTACACAGTCCTACGTTGCAGGCAGGTTGATTCGTTGAGACTGTTCTGGAATATTTAGCATTTTTTTCTGAATTTGGTGTATCTGAGTCCAATCTGTGAAGACAAAGTGTCTGTTCTGTCACACTGTGCTGCAAAAAATCTGCTTAATTTTATATATTCAGGCCTCAGTGAGTAAAGTAACAGAACAATACAGTTGAAAAAGAAATAGTTATTTGGATGATTCATTAATTGTTCCTGTATTTTCATTGTTTGATTCAAATTTCACATTTATTTCCAATTTCTCAATCAGTTTTCTTTTCTTCACATACGACATATTTATGATTCATGGCTTTTATGCAACATCAGTAAACTGAAAAGCTGGACACCATTTGGATGTCCTTTCTTTCTTTTTTCTGCTCCACAAACAAATAGCGATTAAAATCCTGCACAACCAACTGGAGATGTACCAACTTCAACCAGAACTCACAACTCTGCCTCTCCGGGGGGAGAAAGCAGCTCTATAGAGCCAAACCCTTCCCCAGAGTACAACGCTCTATCAGATCAAACATATTCAATCAACATAACTGTATCTAATTAGTAATTGTAATACAGAACGACGCTGCAGGAGGAGGGGGTGTCCATTTATTTTTTTCTTTTCCCTCTGGAAGCTTCTTGGACTCCCAGCTCCATCCCTCATTTCCTGCTTCTGATTTCCAGCTTCTTCGACAGTTTTTCTTTGCGACATGCTGTGGGTTGATAAAAACCTGTCAACTTGAAACTAAATAATTTTACACAAAGCAAACTGGTTTGCATTTTTCAGAGTTGCGTGGTGCTGAAGGCGAGGAGCCTTCAGGAGTTTGCAGAGAATAGAAACTCAAGACAGCTGACTGAGAGCACGGCGGAAGGATGAGCAGAACTCCATTTAATTCCACTGTTTCTGGTCTCTCCTCAGCTTACTAAAGCAACTGGTCTGATGGCGTCTGGTGTTTGTGTCACCTCATGAACTCCTATAATGTCAGGGCAGTTTGACTCTTCAGTTTGACAGTAGTGACTGTTTCAAGGAAGCTTGAAATCCAAATATTCCATTTTACATGGTTCAGGGTTGTGTAAGTGACGGTAGAGAGCCAAAGTGGTGGACAACTCTCACAGTGTGGTCCAATGCTGCAAATGTGGCGGTGAACTGTGATTATCATATTAAACTGATGCGGTCAGATGAGCATTATGTGACTCGTGTGAAGCTCTGTGGCTGTAAAACCAAATTGCTGATTTCAGGAAAAAAATAAAAGAGAAATGGACATGAAAAGTTGACTTCCATATGTGGTGCTTATAGAATCTAGATCATCTAAATTTGGCCTGGAATACCAAAACCCTAACTAATGTAGAACTGGAACAGCAGTTAATGAAGGAAGAAACTGCATTCCTAACACGCCATGTAATAAGTTAAATAATAGCGCTGAATGTTTGACAGAGTTCCGTGTAGCAATCCCAGTTTTTCATGTGACCCTCAAGGCAAAATGAGGCATTTACACTTCTATTCATCCAGTTCACACACGGAAGGTTCTCTTTCATTTCAATACAACAAAGGTGTTTGAATAGCACATGTAAATCCATGTCACTATAAATGTGTAAAAAGAGGTGCATTTGTAGTCCACTCCTGTCTTGAGGCAAAAATACCCCAATTGAGCTGTTGACCATCTCGAATCGGGTCTAACGCGAATTCTTTGTTTTCTTGCTATTTCGGGGGAACCGTGCTCACACAGACGAGAGGTTCACACATCGCACATGCCGCTCTGCTTGTTCCACACACAAGCCTCAAACACAGAAGGCATGTTTGTTGCTTCCAGCTGTTTGGAGGACTCTTTTCTCCGGGTTTGGTAAACAGCGGCGGCCGGGTCTCTGTGTGAGTCTACAAAGCCGAGCATGAAGTCGACAGTAAAGGCCACGAGGCGCTGAACTCCAGCTGTCGCTTTCACTTCTGCTTGGCAAAGACCATTAAGGGCAAAGACACACGGATGGTGAGTCCACAGACATTCATATGGATAGACGACGAAGTTGGATTGCTTTCATGATCACTGTCAACTTTACAACGACCAAGTGAAAAGACTCGGAGTCATGACACTCTGAGGCCTCCATTGTTGTTACAGTCTGTCTATTTGTGCATGAGCAGAAGAACAAACCATCCATAAATAACTCATAACAATAATGTTTTAGTGCAAGTCTGAGTACATGAAATTTTAATCCAAATTTTGTTTTCACAAAATCGCCCCGCCAAAAGAAGGAACATTTCAACACTATACCAGTCCTCACAATGGCTCCTCTTGCAAATTACAGCAACATTTGCAAAGCTATAAATCACTTAATTTTGACTTTTGGACCATACCGAACCCTCTTGAAGGCCAAGTGTTTGACACAGATGTCTTGTTTCAAAGTGTTTTGACTGTATTCCAGCATGTAGACGGTAACATTCATTTCCTCAGGATTCAAACAGCCTCTGCAGGGTTCAATTCCTCAAGATATTGGTAGAAGTCAGGGTCAGGGAACAGTTGGAGGCGAGCCGGTGGGGAAAGTGGAACATCGGCCGGCTAAAGCCCTTTCAGCTCCGCTTCAGCCATGTTAGTCACGACAGCTTTATGAAGACATGGATCAGTCTTTCTCACTGCAGGAGGCCAGACATGGTTACACTTTTCAAATAAAAATGAAAATAGCTTCAGCATGATAATTCAAAATCACATAACTGTGGACGAAAGCACCCTGACACACAAACCCAGTGTGCCTGACATCCTGAATGATAAATCTTTGTGTTAGGAGCTAATTGAAGCCATTGCCTCACCAACGTGTTTGACAATGGAAATAAACATCTCTGTGTAAATGGCAGATAAAACCTTCCCTCTAGCGTATTGATAAATTGGCACAACAAACCCACAAAACCAACCAGCGGTTGTGTATTCAGAGCGTGTCGGAATAAAATAAGTCAGACAAATGTAAAATGTCACTGTACAGCTTTAATCCACAGCTGAAAATGATCCCAACAAATGTCAGCATCAGCTAACCTTCACGCTGAGTGGAAACTGCCATCTGATCAATTACATCCTCTGACCCGCTGACCTTTCCCATCATTTGTTTAAAGGAAAATGTCATTTGATTAGCCCTAATTGCTCCGGTTTAGTGGGCTGTCGTTACGTTGTTGTCGTTAACAAGTACACACACTTCGCTCTTCCTCCCGACGGCGGCGCCGAGCAGCAGGCGGGGTTTGAGCTGAGATTGGTGACCTTTCGATGGCGGGCGAGCTCCAGGTGATCGGAGGGCTGGGAGTTGAATCGATGTTGAAGACGCTTCATCACATTGAACACGAGCACGGCTTCTCAGAAAGACATGCGGACTTCATTAGCTGCAACGCAACAGTTACTGGTGTTGCTTGTCAGGAATGAAATACATTATAGTATTTAAATCACATACAAATGGTTCAGGAAACTAAATGTAGTCGTCATGTTGTCATTTCTTGCTCAACTGAACCATATTCCAGTCAGTCATCAGATATGATCCCATCCTCACCTGATCTTGGAGCGAAGTTTCTATGCCTGGTTCTTCTGCAACAGTACACATAATCATCAGACACCCGAAGCAGCTGAACTGACAATCTCTGCTGAGGTAGAAGAGCTTGCATGGCTGACAGTTGTTAGGTGGACAGGTTAAGGTCCTGATCGGACATGTCCTGAAAAGCCAGGTGGCCCAGCAACTTCCAGGTCCAGCATAGGTTTCACATTCAGTGATGATGGATTGGGCCGTGCTAAAAGACTGGCAGTCTCTTGATATCGCGAACCGCCACAACAAAACCCGACATTCAGCCAGTGAAACATCATCTGACATGTTTTATTACAAAGAAAAACAGTTTGAAGAAGTTAAATTCATCATCTTGGCCACCAGAGCGTAAGCTTAGAGGTCAAGTTCTTGTGATGCTCTTCATTTCATCAATCCTCAATAGTCTATTAAAGCCAAAATCTGTAGAAAAAAAAAAAAAAGGCAAATAAAGAATAAGAACCTCAAGAGCACCCGTTCTGTCCGCGTATCCCTTACACCAGCCAAGGATGAAGCTCGCTGAAACACAACGGCGAACCTCGGCGGGTTTCCAGTGTCATGATGAAATTGGTTGAAAGACAACAAATTTACCCTTGTTTGTCCATCTGTCACGCACAATATCTCAAACCCTGATTGGATTAAGACTTTCATTTTTCCTCGTTCTGGCGCAGTAATGCTATTCTCCGTCCTTCTCCAGACGCCGACTCTTCTCTTCAGAAACGTCTCAAAACAAGTTGACAATGAAACAGGTTGAAATCATTTTTTTCACCCTCTCTTGCGTTACAAAATATGTTCGTTAAGTCTCTACATTGGTCAAATTGACACGCTGAGATGAAGGAATATGATTCGGTAAAATAGGCTTTTTCACGCAGCGTTCCAGAGATGTGATTTTGTTCAAATTCGGGGAGTTGGTTCTTCTCATTTTAGCAGCATTCCAGCTTCTAAAATGGCTCTGATTGGCCCAGTGGGGGACGCCAGATACAAGCTCAAAACAAGAAGTCATATTTGTCAGTGATTGGCTCAGATAAGGGGGGTTTTGGAGGGGACTCCACGTGTTTACTGTGAGTTTGGTTTTTCATCAAGCTTTTTTTGTAAATTCACACTTCACTCTTGCTGCTCTTGAAAATTCATCCAGATATACAGATAATGGAAATAATGAATATGCTGTGGGATTAATTGATCATGTGTCCACACTATCCGTGCCACTGTAGCGTGGTCAGCTCATTCAGGACGCAGCAAACAAAGAACAATTGGACGGTGATGTTGCAGAAAACCAATTGTTTATTAAAAATGAAAAACAGCAGGAAAAATAGCCTGCTTTTAAGCTGAACGATAAAAAGATATAAAGTTGAGTCATCGGGCCTCGCAGATGGAAGAAAAGACTTCCAGAAAATGGAAGTAGCCTCCCAAGCAAGTGAATGAAATCTAGCAATATGGTAGGAGGAGTCACTGTCACGCACCCGATGAAGGAAGTAAAAGCAAGATTATAGCGGAATGTACAGGAAGGGAAAGAGGGCTAATTTTTACTTCAACATAAAAAAAAAAACATAAAAGATGCGTTTGACACTTTTGAAGCAATCACATACAGTTTCTAACATAAAATACGTGGTTAGAGTAATTGAGAGGTGCAACATGAGCTCACTGACATTTGCAGCTATTTATGGATGAGGCACTGAAATGGCAAAAAGGAGAATTACTGTGCGAAGTACAACAGGTAAAGAAAAAAAAAAGGAAGAAGAAGAATAGAGAGCCAAAGGAACGATCTGGGCATGAAGCTCCAATCTTGGGATATCGACTGTAGCAGGTTGAAAACTCCAGTCCAGAGTTTGACTACAAAAACAGAAATTCTTGGTTAGAGACCTACTGAAGTCTGAATGTTTAATGATAGATTAGTCTTGGTTAGTACTTAGTGTTCTCTCTGGCCTGCCTTCCTCAGTGCTTCAAATAAAGCAAACTCCTGTGACTCAAACTGCAACTAAGATGTCCGGCCCGACCAGTCCTCCTCCAATCTGTGACAGAACAAACCGGCCAACAAGACATGCAAGCAAAGCCACATATACACCAAAGCCACCAGGTGAAGAGAAATATAACCAGGCGCGGGTGAAACATGCTGAATTTGACCCTGAAATAAATGTGTTTGACACACCTGATCTAAAGTTTGAAGCAGGCTCACCATGACACAGCTTGTGGCTGACAGACACCAGTCAAGTCTCTGCAGCTGACACGCCTAAAACATTCATTTTTAATTGTCAGCATCACTGGTGTCATATTGCACATGAAGTTCTTATGTATGCAGCTTTACATTTTAGCAAAAGTAACACTTTGAGGAGATGTCCTTTAATTCAACCCTTCAGCTTTCATCACAGCTCTTCATGATCCTTCAAACAAGCAGTGTGAAGCATGTCCAAAGCATAAAAGAAGCCATTTGACTTCGAATTAGTCATGTCACATGAAAGCCATTGCTCTGAGACAAAAGGCACATGTTATTGTACCCCCTGTGGACCGTCTGTAAAGCAACATTTGTCCCAACAGGGTTAAAACCCAAAAGAGAATTCCGCAGATTTGAAACTATTCCTGGAAGTAGTGACAGGTGGAGTGTGGAAATTTCATGGCATTTGAACTGCGCTTGTGGATGTGCATTTCAATCGAACCGAACTCTTGGGACTCAGATGATGACATTTTGCTAGAACACATGAACAGATGAGGATGCAGATTGAGTAAGGCCTTGAGAGACACGACGGATTCGTGTGATAAAGAAAGGAAATCTGTGGGAAAAAAAAAAAAAACATGAAAAGTAAGATGTGAAAAAGAAGTGAAATGACAGAGGAAAAGAGTTGAGCATGTATAAAAACTGAGACGGAGTGGTGGACGGCGTACATGCGGGGCCTGAACTCTCAGACTCGACATGATAAATCACCCTGGATTCATTGGGACGTCAACAAAGTGTCCCGGGGCCTCGGAGCCGTGGCTGCTGCATTAGCAGGAGATGGATGGAGATGTACCGAGTCCTGGTGTACACAGCCTCATGCTCCTTGCTCTTCACCTCCCCATCCATCATGATTCCAAACTCATACGCATGTACACACATCCATCAGGGACGCACTCAGGAAGACTAAGAGCAGGAAATCAGTTATCTTTCAAATCAAAACGACCGGCGGCTGACTTTCAAAACTAGAAAAATGACTAAATAAATGAATATTTAAAGTCAGAGGCGGCCTTCCTCTGCTGATGGATTTCATCTCAACATCATCCTGACATGATGTTTTCTAGAAAGGGCTGCATTTGGGATTATTAAACAATTACTGAGGCTGCTGCTCACTTCTTTTTCTGAGTCACAGAGTGGCTTGGCTAACAAAAGCACACAAAATCTGACAGACAACGTTTTTCCATGTATGAAGTGGATACTTTTGGGTACAAATGCGATCAAAGCATGTTTCCCACCAAATGCCGAAATCGCCAGGCTCACTTTGGGATATCATTCATTGTTTTCAAGTGTGTAAACACTTTCTCCTACTCATCAAGCACTCTAGTTCACTGTTAGGCGCATAGGGCATTTGCAAAAATATGCCACTCTGAATTATCTTGAGCTGACCTGGCCCCCTCATGTCAGTCTGACCCACTTCCTGTTCCGCTGATCGTTTCCAGCTTAGTTTGCGGCGGCCCCGTTTTCCCTTACCCTGCGGGTTCTAAGATAGTGCCTGTCTGGGGTTTTCTGAATCATGTGTCCGATCCATCTCCACTTCCTTCTGCATATTTGGTGTGCTATTTTTTTCCTGGTTGGTGATCTCCCAGAGATCTTCACTGTGGAATACCAAGGATCATCAGATCCCAAAGATAGAATGCAGGTACCGACTAACAAGCACCTGGATCCTGCCGGACTGAGGTCTATTTGACAAACCATGTGCAGCTCAGGCCACTGTGGCATCTACTGAGATACTAATATAAACATAGTTGACTGACCTTTTAATCTATATACGCACACAAATATCTCAGTCCCCACACATATCTACCAAGGTTTAACTGGCTGTCAATACAAACTTTCAGGTCTCAAACAGATGAGACAAATACAAGACTGAGAATGAAATCAGATTTTGGCTGAGCTGTGGAGCAAAGATAGTATCAGACATGATGAGTAAAGATGGAATAGGCACAGTGAAGAAGGTGGTAAAAACAAGAAATACAAAATCTACAATACAAAAAGACTACAAGTAACAATACGTAATGCCTTGAACAAATATGTAAGGTACCAGGCAAAGAAAGACAGACTAAAGTCAGAAGAGCTGAAGAGAACCGACAGTAATGAAGGACAAGGAAACGCAGGGGCAGGGGGGTCATCATTCTTACACTCATTCCCACAACTCAGCTACTCTATGGATGCTAGTTAGCAAAAACAGGTGAAGAAAAGATGTAATTAACAAATGTGGTCACTTTCCAGAGAAAGGGTAAATGTCATTTCCGTTGATTAATGTGAATCATCGAGTCTGAAATGAACACTGTTGGTGGTTAGTGTGTAATTGTTACCTTGGACAATGGCAATTACTCTGTTTATTTAATCAGTAGCATGGATTGACCTGTGTCATGCAGGCCAGTGGCACAGGCTTCTCCCAGTTGCAGCGACAATTGAAAAGTCGCTGCAAATGCAAAGCCTTGTTTATCAGATAATTGTAGCGACTTCAATACTTGAAGGAGCACGTTGAGAAATAAACCTTTTGCGTTTGCTCTGATTCAGGTAACTCTCAGATCTGCAACAAATCTAAAAGCATGCATCCTTTGCAGCCGATCAGAAAATGAAATTGTAGGTTATCATGGGCTGCATGTTTGCATCTTTGCCTTGTCTGTTTGAACTACATTCCAATAGTTATTTCTCTCTTAATCAAGATTTGCTAACAAAATGTGGGCATGCATTCACCAGCAAAGTTCATCCACCATGAGGGAGGAAGTATTGTGGAAAAGAGTTCCTCATTTTTTCTCGAGCTTGGTCTTCGCATCCAATGCTTTGAATAGAGCATTTTCATCTGTTTTATGAATCTTGGGGTTGTGGGGTGCTGAAATCGATCCCAGCTAACAGGAGGGACAGGCAGGGATAGATCAGTCATTCGCCGCTGTTACTCACAAGAGCAGCAAGAGATAAAGCCATAGGCCCGGGAGGCTCAGAAAGAAATGAGAAACCACGAACTCGAGCCCTGTTTACACAGTTTTCACATAAAAAAGGGAAACTGTAACCCCCATTTACCTGATTTATGCACGTGCAATTAGTGACATACGGCAGCGGTGGGTGAGAGAATGGCACTGAGAAACACGCTGTCAAGGTGTGTAGCTGAGGGTTTGAATCGCACTGAGAATCGTGCTGTGGAGAGGAGGACAGGAAAATACATCAAAATTCATCTACGACTGGAATTATCTGAGCGTTAAATGTGTCATCTAAACTTGCACATGTCAGTAATTGCACTTTTACATGCAAAAGCAGGAAGTGGAGGTGGAAATCCACTTACAGAAATGTTCGGTGTGTTTAAGGGTCCATTTACAAGACAGTGGATCCACTGAAAAAGCAGTTGTTTTTTTTTTTTTTCAAACAGTTCTCAAGGTTAATTTTTTGTCATCTCTGTGTAAATGAGGAAAACACTACTTTTCCCAAATGCCAGGACTGTGAATGTCCACCAAGGCCGTAGCAAATAGTTCCTTCTGCACACGTTCAAGTGGACTAACAATAACGAAGGCAGCCTCCAGGGGGTCGTCACTATATAACATACTGTCCTCTGCATATATGGATGTGGTTTCAGTACAAAAACAACCAGCAGCGCCAACTTGTGGCCTGGCATGCCAAGTACATTGTTTTCAAAATGTGTAAACACAAAACTTTTCTGGAATAAAAACAAAAACACGGTCATGTAAAGAGACAATAGGAGAAATTGATTTAATGGACAACGGCTGAGGAAAGGTGGGTGGAAATGGTTGATATAGCAGGTGATAACATGAAGGCAGATCAATGAACAGAGCAGCTCCAAGTTGATAACAGTGTATTTTTGTACTGAGGGGAAGAAAAGAACTCCAAATGATTTTTTTCCCCCCATTAAGAACCAAGAAATACAATTGATAACAGCACAGTGTGACAGAGATTAGCATCAGTAATGAGTGAAATGTGCGTGAGTGTTGAGAAAGAAGCAAACCAAACGAGAAGGGAAGCCTGAGCGAGAGGATAGGGTGAGGAGAGCCTGCTGGGATCCCGCTGGCTCTCGTAGCTGCAGTGAGACCTGCTCAGGTGCCACCTGATTACTTTGATGAGCCCCCCTGCCTGCAGCCCCCTGCTTGGTGATACTACAGGCACAAAGGGCTGTGGCAAAGTTCACCTGGAAGATAATAACCACTGCGACGTGGGTAAACCCTCGGCTTGGATTCACATGGCGCATTCACCAGTAATTGGAAAGTTGGAAAAGTTTCACATTCTAGTGGGAAAAATTGAATTTGAATGATTTCAAACGTTTTGTGTAGCTCCGAGGAACAAAAATGTGTGGTCGAACTTTCTATCAGTAATACTGACTTTACAAGCTTTATTTCGTGCTCATGCTTCCGGGACAAACTGGAAGATAATATTGCAAAAACTATAGATGAGACTGAAAGATTTTGAAGTAAAATGTGATGAAAGGTTGCAAATCTACAAGCGAAAACTAGTTTTTCACAAAATTATTGCTGAATTCCAGCTACTCTGGACCTCTTCCAAATTGTTGAAGGATTTCTTAAAGAAAGTTGTTCAAGCTTCGCCCCCTTAAGTTAGAAATTCCCCTGTAATTTTTGGAGTTCCAGACAAGATGCTCGAAATGTTCTCAAATGTCCAAATTCAAAATTCGACTTGGGATGACTTGCATGCAATCTAACATTTATGTGTTGGCCTTGTTTCGGAGGCCCTAAAGGACACAGATTTTTCTTCTTTTTTTTTTGTGAGTTTTACATACTCTAAAGTTTTAAGTAAGTGCGGAGACTTGTTCCACGTGCGCACGTAAAGGTAGCAAGCGCTCCCTTAAAACTGTAAGTGAGCAAGTGGAAGAACACGGATCTGTTGAGTCCGGTGAAGCTGGCTTGAGATTCACAGATTCGGACGACATCCTCTGGGTTCGAGTTCAGGATTACTATTACAACAACACATCATCTGTCGGGCAAAACTAACCTGTCTAACGACGGTCTAAACCCGCCTCACGTTCCATATTAGTGGGTGAACAATCCAACGCTTGGTGAATTCTGCTTCACAATGATAGGAAGAGCTGACATCGAAGCGACGTCGCTTGGCTGCCACAAGGCAGGTAATAAGTGCCACAAACAGAGAGTGCTTATTACCTTTATGTGCACATGTAGAACTTAAAACTTTTAGGTGAGCACATAAAACTCACTCAAAAGAAAAAAAACAAAAATCAGTGTCACTTTAGGGGCTCCGTAGTTTTAAAGGGTTTTATTTCTTATTTTTTCCACTGAAAGTGACATCTGGAACCAGAAATTCTGATCCAACTGGAAAATAAAGTTACAAGTTGGTAAATTAACACTTCCAAGACAGGAGAGTTCCCATGACAACAGTAAACATCCGGTTACTCAACACACCAATAGCTAGTTTGGTTTTTGTTTTGTTTCTTTTTCCTTTTTTTTTTCAGTTCTCACACTTATCCATATGGTCGTTCATCATGAGAATGCCGGTGAGTCATCGCTCACCCGAGCCTTGAACGGTCACAACTTTCTGAACTCGTCCTGTGAAGGTTTCCGAATGTCGGAAACTTGAAAATCTCGGCCCACTCCAGTGCCGCAAAATCCCGAAGGTTCAGCATCTCCGATCTGTGGGACTGTAATCAAATCAGCCAGGGAGAAAGAGTGTGTTTGTGTGTGTGTGTGTGTGTGTGTGTGTGTGTGTGTGTGTGTGTGTGTGTGAGTGAGTGTGAGGAGTCGTGCCGTGCGGTTCGAAATGTCAGGGCCCGATTGATTTCTTCTCCCTCTGATTAATTCATCTTCCGCTCTAATGTTCTGCATAGAAAATTGTTGAATGGCATTCAGCGAGATTAAAACCACAAACAGCGCTTTTCATAATTTGACAGGTGATTGGCGGGAGGCAGACTCCTGCTTGATTGCATCATTAGGGGAGTTTTGTCCCCCACCCCCATCCAAAGGGGAATTAAGTGCACCATCGGCCTTTTTTTTTTTTTTTTTGTTCCATGTGGCCTCGCTCACACACACACCACTGCTCTGCCTGTCAGCTCACTTAATAACTCTCACACAGTGTGTCAGAGCAGGGGAATGGACGGGGAGTGTGAAGGACCCATTGTTGTCTGAGTGTTTCATCACATCAAAGAACGGATAGGCTTCAATTTCAATCAATGTTTTAATCTGCAACCATTCAGAAGACAAGCATCAACAAAGAGCCCCATTCATTTGAAAATCAGAGTCATTTCTAAGCCTCGTTGTTGTTATAATAATAATAATAATAATAATAATAATAATAATAATAATAATAATAATAATAATAACAATAATAATAATAATAGAAAAAATCTAAAAAACTTGAGTATAAGGAAAAAAAATAAAACATTGACATAAACAACAGACAAAAAATAACAATAAAATTGATAATGATTAAAGGAAAATTAGAATAAACTTACAAAAGATAATTAAAAATGAGACAGAAAATTTCACTAAATTAATTTAAAAAGGATTATTATTAACAGTAAGAATAACAATAACTGGCCTTTTTTTTTCTTTTTTTTTTTAAAGCCCAAATAAGTTAAAATAAATTAGGAAGTGAAATCCATCACATCACATAAACTCAAACTAATTATAGAACCTAAATGTATCACTATCAGACATCCACTGGGCAAATTAGTTACTGGTTAATAAAGTAACAAAAGAAAAGTTAGAGTGAACACTTCTGAGTTGAATTCCTAGAGAATCTGAAGAGTAATTCCATGCCTTCTACAGACACACTGAACATCTGGTTCTCATTGTTGTATGTCTGCAACATTCAATTGAAAAATCTCAAACTAAGAAGAAAAAAGCATTTTCTTTCTTCCCTCCATCCATTTGGTTTTCTTTCTTCTCCTTTTCAGCTTTGACAGTTTTTTTTTTCTTTTTTCAGCATCTGTCTGTGAGCTGCTCCCAAGTGCAGCCAACTCTGGTTGATTTCATGGCTTTGACTCATAACAAAGTTTGCTCTTACGTTCAGATGCCAGACTTCCAGTCAATAACAGCTGCTGGCCGTGTTTAGTTAGTGACTGACTCACTGAATCTGACTCTCTTCTGTTTGGTTTCAGATCTTTCTGCACCGACAGGGACAAAATCAAGACTTGCTCTTATTGGAAAATCAAACTTTCTTGCGACTTTGATATATCTTATATTGACATGTCCCTCTAACAACTGTGAAGAAGAAATGGAATTATATATCTTTACTTTGAGCAAATGGTGACAGCTCTTTTCATAATATCAGTGTACGATCCTTTCATATACTCCAGACACATTTTCAACAATTATATGAGACACAATCATGGTGTATCATCATCGGAGTGTTCATTCTGGGAACTGGGATAGTTTGTCGTGTTCATGTGACAAACAAGCAACATAGCTGTCTCCAGCGGTCTCGTTTTATACCTATTGTCAGAGTCCACAAAAGAACAAAGAAGTCGTCATTTCTGCACGTTGCTTATTTCTTCTGTTAACACATTTCACTGTCTCTGTAGCTACAAACTGTATGCCAGTTTGACTCAAGGACTGTCAAAAATGGAATTCTTTTTTAGTAATTTGTCTGTTTGGTGGGGATTGGGTGTGTTTTCCCAGTGGGAAGTGGGACTTTAACCAACTCCTGATTACTCATGAATGCAACAGTGGAATGAGGAGAAGACATTCAGTGAATACACATCATCCAGTGTCAATATTTCCCTGGAAAGCATTGGTGAATTTAGATGTGTCATCTTGTCCGGATAAGTCATGTATAGACAATGTATTCTTGTATTCTTTCAATCAATGTTAAAGCTAGGGTCGACGATCTTGCAAAACTAGCATGTAGCACGAATGTAGCATCTCCCCAAGGCTCCGCCCAGCTCCCACCCCATTGGAGGAGCTCCCGTTGGGAGCGAACGCACTGGACGCGGAAGTGCCGCATGCGCAGAAGCACCATGCGCACAGAGTTTGTGATCGCCTCCAATGTTATTAACCTTTCTGACTGCCCGCACACAACGCGCATAGGAGCGCAGTGCGCCCGCTCCACTTCCTTCTATTTTTCACGCGAACCGAGAGCGCCGAGAGCTCCTTGGCAACGCGCACGCGCTCTGAACCAGGGCCAGTGAACGCCATTGAAATGAACGTGCAGGGGGCTGGTAGAACGGCGAAGGGATTTGATTGGTTCCTTAAGAGCGGTTCGCGCGATACAATTGGTTGGAGTTTTTACACTCCATTGGCCGCTACAGTGGTCAGATTTTTTCCGCACTTTTTTCCGTCCACATAATGTGTTGACTTCTCCCTGGGGGCAAGGAGCATTTCACTCAGTATGACAAAAAATGCTTTTGGACAACATCGTCTACCCTAACTTTAACAGCAACATGCACATTTTGTAACATTTAGTAGACCATCATCTGCATACAGGGAGATATTTCATTTAAATGTAGCAGAAAAACTTTAAAAGAGAATAACAGTTCTCATCATACTATTTTCTGTGTTTGTGTTACAAAAGCATTACACCAACTAGTGTTTCAGCATCCCAGGAATCTGTACCGGGATAATTTTAGATACTTTACTGTTAGAATGCAAACTATGTCATTTCCAGTTAACTTTCAACAAAACATGCAAAGGACTCTGTGCCATCACTGTTGGTTTCCCTTGTTTTTACTAACTCCGATTAGAGAAGATGTTCATCATCACTGTACGTCCAGACTGAGATACTCATTAGTGGAGGCATTTAAACTTCAGTGCTACGGCGAAAGACCTCGAGTTACTGTTTCCTACATCAGCTGGTCTGAACGTCTCTGCAGTTGCTGTCATGGACTGCTGAATGTGTAGGTCGGACTCCACAGCTGATGTTGCTGTAGCTCGCTTTATTGAAAGCAAAAGTTACTCTGGAAGGACAGGAATGAGATACACAGGGACCACGAAGGAACACAGACCAACTGGCAACAAAGCACATAACAGAAACCCAATATACAGTGCTGTCACCAGGTAGGAAGAGGAGTAGCTAAAGGGGCCTGATAGGAAAGACAGAGTCAGGATACATAGCAAAATATGTGACAAATGAGGCAATGACTGCTTCAGAAATATCATTAAAATTGACCGTCTTTTGTTTGAAGTGGTCAAAACTGCATACATAGCTGTCTTATTGTTCCCATTGAAAATACTGAATATTGAAATGAAAACAAAAGGAGTCGTTAAGTATTGATATCCGTCTGAAAGACAATGGCTTCTATGAAAAAAATGCAATGCAATGCAATACAAAACAAAATTGAGACAATAATGTGAATTTTACTGTATTTGCACAACTTGTGCATTTTGAGAACAGTGCAGTGACGAGTGCTTGAGCCTGCAAGTTTAACTGTGTCCAATAAAACCGACAGAAAGGGAGAAATCAATTGAGGGAAGTCATTAAAGTTGACAAGTATAAAGAAATCAGCTGCCGGTAGCTGATTCAGTTTAAACTGAAGCAGAAAATCAGACAGGTCCAACAGGGGTGGGGGGGGGTCCATCCATCATTTCTTAACTGTCTCCTCCAGCACGGGAAACAATGAACAAAACAAAGAATTTATGATCTTGGGAGGAATAAACAAGTCAACATGCTTTGCTGTGAGTGATTTATAATTTTTAAAAAAGGCTGTAAAAATGTGAGGAAGACAAACCTCCAGAGAGAAGTAATCACTTTTAAACACACTCTCTCTTCTTCCTCTGTCACAAGGCAGCATGCTTTACTGAAACATGAAATATTCAGAGGGAAACGACGATCGGGAAGGGGGGGGGATGCGATACGACGATAATAATAACCTGCAGTTTGTAAACACCCGCTCAGGTGCAGCGCTGCATTCACATCCATACAGCAGCTCGTGTAATTCCTTATTTATCAGTTTGAATAAGAACGCGATAATGCGGCCCGACTGCAGCCGTCTTCGGGAAGTTTAATCATTCATGGTGGGAAAATTGCTCCTTTATGTGCAATAAATATTGATTTATACCTCATGCATATCTGGATGTGGTGCAGCTCAACGGGTCCTCCTCATTGTCCAGGTTTTTACTGCTTTGTTAGCCACTCCATCTCTTTTTCTCATTGTGCGGTAACTTTGCTTTCTCAGGAATTACTCCGTCTGTCATATTTACGGCCCGCTATCCCGCAATCCTTTCGCTTAGCTCTCAGATGATAAAGATCTCAACACGCGTGGAGGCAGGTAATCCCGCCGCCCGCCGCCCGCCAATGTTTTCTGGTCACTTTTGACTTTTCCTTTATCCTGTTGAGATCGCAATCGCTGCTTCTTTGACAGCAGGAAATAGCAGAATAATTACCTCCCTGCAAGGCGCGCGCGCACACACACACACACACACACACACACACACACACACACACACACACACACACATACAAACAAGAGAAGGATGTTGAGGAGAAACATCAGGTTCAACATGTGGCATGAGTGACCACTCTTCAATTCACTTCAAATTTATTCAGATATTGCCAAATACATTAATTATTTCAGGGCATGCATTTTATGTGCTTATGAAAAATAAAAACATGAACCAGTAGCAGAGATTGTTAGGAAGAGATTATTTATCAGAAAGAAAAACAGAAACTCCACGAATGAATGAAGAGTTTCTGTTCTTTTCTGAGAATTGTAAAGCAGAATATTTGTGCATTGTTAAGCTTTTCAGACACCTTGTAGACTCATGTTGAACACAGCTGCATTATTCTGAAGTGTGTGATGAGAGATGATAAGTCATTGTTGTTGGATTAGAGAGTAAATTCCTCTTTTCAAACATAAATTCCTTTTGGACTGAAACAATTTTCTCTCATTTCACTTATTAAAATACACATGAAGGTTTGATGCAATCAAGAAGTCTTAACCCGGCTTGAATAAATATGAGTGAATATGAGATCTGTTGAGGAAGACGCTTCTGAACGTTTTTTTAGTCTGAATGCCAGATGACAAAAAGTGTTTACATCCATCCCCACACTCATACAGCAGCTGATTTTCCTTCTTTTTCTTTTTTCATTCTTCCCATGTAACTAATAGCAGGGAAACAAGTCGGCACGCTTCCAACCTGTTAAACCGTGTGGCGAAACACAGGACAGCTTTTGATCAGAGAACGACAATCAACTCCCACACGTTCAGCCGCTGTTATGCGTTCGTGGTACGTGTGTGACGTCGCCAATGACAGCAGTGAGAACGCTGAGAAAAGACACATGCTGAAAACGTCTGGTGTGGATTCCATCTTCCCAATGAGAAGTTAATTAGTCTTTATTGGGAGTGTGTCAGAGATATAGAAAGCACATTCACGGCACGTATTCATTACAGCCATCACAAGAGAAGTCATAATTATTATTGTAATAATTAACTTTTTAAACCAAAGGAGGGAAAAAAAAAAACCCTTTATCATTGGGTATAAAGATGGAATTGATCCAATTAAAAGACAATAAGGTAATATTTAGCAATCACGTTATGTCTAAAATTCATATAATGGCTAAACGGGGAGTAAAAAACGTTTGAAAATTTACTCCACATCCACTAGAAAACTATCCCAGAAGAATATGGACTGTGGTTCAGTAAGCTGAAGAAAGCTGAAAGTTTTTGAACTTTGTGTAAACAGAGCCCGAAAACTACCGACACATTCCTGCATTTCACTTTTCCTGTACTACATAAATTACTTTCATAAAAGCAGTTTTTAAAGTTTTGTGTTTCAGTAAAACTTCAATGATTGTAACACTCTGTTGAGTCCTGTTTTATCTCATGTTTTTAAATTCTGTAATTTCAGCTGGGAAACAGACTCCCATTCTGCATTTATCACAGATCACACTCTGGAAATGAATTAATTGTTGTTTTCTTGCTTTCACACTTATTTTCAAACATGAACAATGCAATGAAGCAAAATAACAATTTAGGCTGTCACAACCTCTCCTCAAGTGTTTTGTTGTTTTCATCAAACTCCGGATTCTTTCCCATCCAGGTAATGTTTTCCTGTAAAATCATCATGAAGGAAACTTGACTTTCATGTCGTTTTCATCGATTGTTTCCACTTTCAGTCAGTGTTGCATAAACAGAGGGTGGAGGACATGTTTCACACAAATCGGGGGCGCAGAAGAAAGAAAGAGGCAGAAAGGTAGAAATCGTGACAGCAAGATAAAACTGCTAAACTCCTATCATTTGATTTAAAACAGCACCTTGGAATTGAGTGGCTTTGGACGTATTCCCTCAAAAAAACAAAAAGAAAAAAGAAAAAGAAAAACAATAAAAATCACTGAGAAGTTTCCTGGAGAGGGATTAGTTTTTGACAACCAACTTGTTTTCAGTTGAACCACCGGAGTCAGAAGGTCTCGGACTCCAGATTTAGAACGGCTGACCTCAGAGACGCTTTCAAATCTGTTTTTCTGACAGAAGGCTTTTGGAAAGCGTCCGAGCTGGCGGAGTTTGTGCGGGCCCTCCCCACTGTCGTGTGTTTAAAGGGAGCCGCCGACGGTTGGAAAACGCCGGCTCGTCCTCGGCGGATCGGTGTGACGGATGCGTGAGGGGACGTGGAGCCGCCTCCCCGCCGCACCTGCAGGAGGCTCGCTGCGCCCGAGGCCCGGCCACGTCCGTTACCGTCAGCTCTCCTCCCGGGCGGCCCGGCCTCCACTCAAACCCGCGCTGTCACGTTCGCTCGCTCCTTTCGGCGACAGCCGGGGAAAGCAGAGGAAGGGCTGTTTGTCCTGGACTCGGGGCAGCGAGCCAATGAGCCATAAAGAAGGAGAATGATGGATCCCCGGCCCGGCCTCAAACGGGGGCCGCTGTCACGGGGTTTGCGTGGTCATTAGAGCGAGCTCCAAACACCGGCAGCAGCAGGATGACAAATCACAACAAACTCCCGGCACGCCACGGCTCTCCCTCTCTCCAAATCCGTGACTGAACCGACGCGCGTTGGACAGTTTCTGCACAACTATGATTAAGCTGTCACCGTGGGGAGGCCGGTTTGTCAGCAGTTGGGATCTCTGCAGCAATTTCTTTAGACAAGTCTGCCTTAATTGAGTATTCAGTCCCAGAGCGTTGCTGGTTGGTTTCACCTCGGCCCGTTCCCTCGAGGCTAAACAAACCGCGGCGCTAGCCAGCTACGAGTCTCCACAACAACACTTGAAGCTGGAAGGCGACCAAAGCAGCAGCAACACTGTCAGACTTGTTCTTCTCACAAAACAACCGTCTGTAAGACATTCCTGCTGCCTTTTGTTATGGGAGTGGAACACGAGGGCTTTTAGCTTAAAAAAAAAAAAAAGAAAAGGAAAGAAGAAGAAGCAGTAAACAGGGCAGGTATGGATACTTTTATATTCACAGCAGTTCGGCATCACCGCTTTCAAAAACTTTCCTGCAGCATTCTCACTTACTTTTAGGTCCCCGGGGGCTCCCCGCCCGCTGTTCACTTGGCGAAAGCGGAGCCGCCATCTGATTGGCCAACCAGAAACTCTCAGACAAGCCAGCGTTCACCTGTACTCTACTCCAGCTGCCCAATTACCCACAAGTCTGTGGGGTCCTTCGTTACCCACAGGCCCAGGGGCTTCTCGTGTGCCAATGTCCTAATGAGCGGGCAGAAAAGACGAGTTCCTGCAGCAACACGGAAACTTCACCGAGGAACTGAGCTCAATACGGAGACCCAAACAGGTTCTGCACAGACCGGCGGCGTGCAGCATCGCCGTCAACCTCAGAAGGACGATGCTACAGAGATCCGAGTTGCCTCGTCAGTTCTGCCAACAACAAACCAAATACTTCTGAATGATCCTGACTTTGCGTTGTCTTCTGTCAATAATGGAGTCGATGCTCCGTTTGCACGAAGACACTTTTTTTGAGTTTCGTGTTTAGACGAGTACGTTTTGGAAATGATGTCCTTTAAATCAGGTTTCACCAAACGAAAAATTAGTAAAAATATCAAAAAAAGTACATTTTCTGTTTCTGCTGTTTTGTTTCTGTTCCCCTGCAGTCAACACGCCAGACAACTAATAAAAAAAAAATATTGAAACTCACCTGTCATTAAGAGCCAGAGTATTCAAGCCTCAATGAATCATTTCTGATGTGTCAGCAGGCTACCGAGTGGTGAGCTGGTTAGCATTCATTCCTGATGTGACACATCCTTAAAGTAGAGTGACCACATTTATTTGAGATTTATAGAGTGAATGTGATTATTTCAGTTGTAGAACTTCTGTAAAAATAAGAAGCAGGGTGTTTGTTTTCTCTCTTGTTGCACTGGGAGTGGTAAAGGGGCGGACGCTTCTGCTGTTCACTGTCGTCAGCATCGATACATATAAACTCTAGAATGCTTCACTAGTTTCCAGCGTCATCACTGGCGGCCATCTTGCTACAGGCAGCTTTTAGCTGGATTTGTTGATGTTCACAGAGCAAATACCCCGGTTTTACTGAAATATTGATGGATTGTTTTGTGTTCTCTTGAAGTTGAGTCTCACTTTACGCTCTGTGCATGTGTATAGTTAAATCTCACATTGAATATGTAGGTTATATATCAAATTACACAGAGGGCTTTAAATGTGTAAATATTACTTTTATGTCCAAAATGTAAAGACATTGAAGAGTATCAAGAGAATTATAATGAAAAATACAAATATTACTATTTGAATTATTACATTTGTTTAAAAAAAAACACATTTAGTAATTCTCTTTTATTTTTATTATCTTTTCTTTTTATTATCTTAGCAAAATTCCTGTATTTTGACTATGTATATATATATATGTATATATATATATATATATATATATATATATATATATATATATATATATATATATATATATATATATATATATATGTACACACACACATTTAAGATCTCAAGTTCTTGAGTTTTTTTAGCTATGAGTTTCTGTATTTTGATTCAACAGAAATACCTGTGCTTGTGTGCTTTTGTTGAAATTATTCATAAGTATCATAACTACATCTCTGACATTTATAACAAGCCAAACCGTTTGAAAATCGGTAGAAAATTGAGCAAGTTATCGTTCTTAAAGTGACTGAACACGGTGTTCTGAATGAGCCAGCTGCCTGTACCAAGATGGCCGCCAGGTGCAGACGTTCGGCTCCACTGGCCTGTCTGTCAGTTATTATGGAGCCGGATGAGAGAACTTCTCACTTTTTCCACACACTGAGGCTTCTCGTGTCCAAACTAAAAGTCTGAATGTTTTGACAACCACACAGACTGAAAGATAACCAATTTTCCTATCGAAAGTGATCATTTTTGCTCACTTTTTCCCAACATTAATGTGTCGGGAGCAGTTCTCTCCCAAAGAGAAACTTTTATTTTTTTTCTCCTGACACTCTGACACACTCTAGCTCTAGCTTTTAAAAGCTTTTAAATCCATTTTCAGCTGTTAGCATGGTATGAGGACGGTCTCAGTCACGAGTGGGCGGGTCGGCTCAGTCCCGACCAGTGTTTCTTGGATTTTACTAATTTGTGTGTTTACCTTCATGAAATGACAAGACCCTCCTTTCGCAACATCGACTACCTAGTTACACTGTCAACAAATGGAAGATCAATGCAGGTGGCACAAAAATACTTGGCGGCGTTTGAGGAAACATTAAATAAGAGGTTCTCTCACGTGAATAAATGGTATGCCCCCTTCAGGTGGTGGTGGAAGTGGAAGTGGGGGGCTGAGTTGTAAAGCAAAGCTCTGTGTGTACCACTCATCGTCACCTTCACTCGTTGTCATGAACACTGACTTCATGAAAGATAGAATGAGATCGTGGACACAAGCGGCCAACACGGGTTTTCTCCGCATGGTGGTGTTCATCACTCTTCGAGATCAAGTGAGGAGTTTATCATCATCAGTGGTGCACTCTGTCTCCTCCCTCCTGAGTTGGGAGATATCTGGGCTTCTGTGATGCCACCACGGCTCCATGAATGGGATGGATTAATTTGGTTTGTGTTTTTACGAGCTCCATGACTATTTTCATAACGAATTCACTGGACTTGAACCCAAGTCCCTGAGGCGTCAGTCCAGTGTTTGATTAATCGATCCATCGTCAGATCCCTTTCAAGAGCTGTTAGTCCCATATTGCCCCAGGAAAACACTTGGCGCTCAGAGCGCTGGCCTACTGGAGGTTCCTCGGTTCTTTAACAGTAGAACGAGAGGCAGAGCTTTCAGCCATGAGGCTCATGTGGAACCAGCTCCCAGTTTTAGTCAGAGAGGCCAACACACTTCCACAGCTCGGCTTAAGACCTTTCTATTCAGTAAAGCTTACAGTTAGGGCTGGTTCTGGTCTCCCTGGACCACTCTTTTAGTGATGCTGCTGCAGGTTGGAACTCAAAATCACATCCTAGAACTCATAAAAACAACAATGACCAACCTTAACAAACAAAAGGAACAAAACAAATAAAAAGCATCCTCTCACACTAGAGCTTACCGGCCAGTCCAAGCAGAGAAAGAGGTTGAAACCTTTTCAGGCTGCCTCTCCTTGAATTGAATTGAATTGAATTGAATTGAATTGAATTGAATTGAATTGAATTGAACTGAATTGAATTGAACTGTACAGGAGCATCATTGGGAGGAGGCGGGACGCCTTCTGAAGCCGGAGCAGCCGTGAGAGGACCTGCAGGGCGGAACAGCGCAGGATGCGAGCGCCTGTTCCTGCTCCGCTCAGCGGCGGCGATAAAGTTTAAACAGAACAGATGCATGCTGGGAGAGTTTATCACAGCTGCAGCCGCACCATCTGTGTCATCTCACTCTTCGCAGGAGGCTTTTCATTATTTATCCTGATTTAAAGAGTTTCAGTGTACAGCATCCCTGAACACTTCGAATGCTCGGCTGCTGTCGTTTCTCTGCCTCCTGTCTCCGTTCCTTCCATTCCCTCCATGTTCGGAAAGCGTGTAAATCCACACGCACAAAAGAACTCGTATACAAAGTCTTCCAGCAAACAGAAATGCTAAACTTTTAAAAGGTAGGCTATGATAGACTTACTATACATGGTGTTACTGTTGTGCTCTGTGTGGCAGTACTGAAGCGCTCATTGGAGTTATTGTGGTTTACTGTTTGTAGCTCCTATTTCAAAGAGTTTTCATGCTATAAAAGTATATAAAGTGTATAAAAAATACAAAAATACTCATATTTCAAAGTATGTGCTTAGTAAAGAAGGAAACTAACATAAGCCATTCAAATGTTAATGTATGCAAGTTACTCAACTTATCATGCATAAGTTGAGGATTAATAGGAACTTGGATCTTTATGTGCTCTTTCCTGTTGAAATCAATATGGAAAAAAAAAACATAACTCGCTTTCAGTGTCATTTTTCACGTGAAAACAGAACACTTCCGTTGGTTTTAAGGGTCTGTTTACACGATAATGGTGATTGGAGTCACTGAAGATGACCAACCTATTGCCAACACTCTGCGCAGAAAACTCCACTTTTCTGCACCACAGTCATAATAAATCATTCTGTGCATGCACAAGAAGGATTCCTTAATGCCAGTAAAAGTGGTGTGTTGTTCACTCTGGAAATTAACTGTATTTCTCTAGTAAAACAAACTTTTATAACAAAATTATCTGGATCAAATGAGGACACAAGTTATTTCTTACAAAGAACTGATACTGAGTGCCCGAAAAACTTCAGTGTTTACAGCATATTGTTTTCTGCATGAATACATAAGTGTGTGCTTTTATTCCATGAAAACACCACCCTCCAGTGGCCACAAAGGAAAACTAAATCATTTTCAAATGTAGCTGTCTGAACGTGAAACTTTTCCAAAAAGAAAATACAAAAATTAGCAACATATTTTCAATTGAAATGTACAGACTCTGTGATATTCAGCTGTCCCAGATGAAAGATAACGATCATGAGAGCCGGTAAACGCTAACGACACACAAGGCTAACGTAAAAGGCTAGTAGATGCTAACACGTACTGACTTCAAGCTGCCTTTGCAAAATTGGCATCCCAATTTGTACATGTTGTACAGTGTGGCGACCTGTGAACTTATGAGAAGGTGAAAATCGCAGAGTCTGTGCAGGCCTTAAAAAATAATGTAAGTTAAATGAGAAAAAGACTACATGATGCACTCAATGCTAAAGATTTCCTTTAAGCTTGAAGTTGGCAGTTTTGTTTTGCAACAGCAGTTAGGAGTTTTTATCGTCATTAGATCCAACAGAGAAATGGAGGAATCTGATTGATTCAGAGCAGGAGTCTCACACGGCGACCATTTACTGCAGAATATATGCAGATTGAGAAGATTTACGTGAGGGAAACTAATCGCTTCGCCCTCCAAATTTGATGTTTCATGTAAATAAATGGACTGTTGACTGGTGGTGTAGACGAACGAATCATTCTGATCTGGGTCGATTCCACAAATGTCGAACATAAAAAGTGTCTGGTTCATTCTTGTCAAGAGAAACAACCCGCTCCACTGATCCGTCGGACCGCAGGAGGGCGACCAGGCTGACCCTGGCTCCGCCCCCTCCCCCTCCTCCTCCTCCTCCTCCCCGTCGCCGCCGCCTGTGTGTCAGTTAGTGTCTGCTGCCTGGCGGAGGAAGGAAGGAGTCAGCAGTTGGGGTGAATGAATGTGTTTTGGCACGGTGGGAGTCAATAGTCTTGATTTGACTCGATCAATCCTCGCAGTTGAATTACCCCCGGACAAATTAAGCGACCGGGAGTTTCCCTTGCTGCAGAGAGGGAAGAAGTGGAAAAAAAAAAAAAAAAAGAAAGAAACGTGGAGAAAGTGTTGAGGAAGCAGATAACCGGAGAGGAGGGAGGGAGGGAGGGGAGAGTGCGTTCAAAGGATCCGACGCTTCGCCTCGCTCACATTATCACCACAGTACAAAGGGCCAAATATATTCAGTGGCTTTTCTGTGGCACAAAGCTGATTAGCGGAAGGTAGCCCCCATTGTGAAGAAAATCACTTCCACGGCTGTACAGCAAGTGATTTCATATCCTTTTTTTTATTTAAGATTACACAGCAAGTGCCTAATCAGCTGATCCTTAATCATCAGCATTGTGCCTCCTCGTGTTTCCTGTAACCTCCCGCCCCCTCCCCGCTGCCACCGCCGGCTGCCTGGCTCTGCCGCCTGACGGCCGGGGTTGCGAGAAGCCGCCGAAAGCCGGAGGAGGAAGATAGAGAGGGAGAAAAGAGAGGGAGCAAAAAGGAAAATCACTTCTGAGATAATCGCCTTAAACAGGCCCGGCTCTGTCTCCGTCTGCACAAGCAGCCGCCGCCGGTCGCTTCATCTGGCCTCCGATCGGGCTGAAGCTGCTGCAGGCCTGCAGGCGGGGGGAGGGCGGGGGAGGGGGGGTGTCACAGCTGGGGGGGTGGGGAGAGCTAATGAATCAATTATCACTTCCTGGAAAAGGAAAAGGGGGGAAAATATAAGGAAACATCCTGTTACCTGCTGCCTCGGCTCACCTGAGACCACCACAGTGTCACCGGGACACTGACTGTGGCTTTCTTGGTGGCTTTCTAAAGTCTGTCTCAACAAACACAAGTTAGCTCCATTTACCTGCTAACGTTTCAACTGAAAACGCATGGTTTTCACTTGCATGGTTGTTTCAGAAAAGTTTCACATTTACAAGGCAACATTTCAGCAAACGATATCCAGTCATAATGAAAAGAAGGTAGTTACCATGCCAGGCCACAAGTTGGCGCTGTTGGTTGTTTTTTCATAAAACCACACCAACACTCACAGACAACAGTATGTCATAAACATTAGCGATGGAGCATTACCGATGGACAACCAAGATGTAACACTATCATCAAGACATCCTGTATCCAGGATCAACATCCTGTAAACGGGCCTTAAATGTTATTCTTACTGTAAAAAAATCAGTTTTAAAGTGAGAAATAGAACAACATTACATTGTACATTACAGTTAAATAGAGAAAAGAAAAGTTCTTAACTTCTCATCGGACCTCTTCAGAAAGCACACACAACAATGTTTGTAATCACCATTCGATAGTAACGGTTTAATTGTTTTAACGTGCAAAGGTTAATTTTAAAGAAGCATGGTGATTTGCTCATTAAATCCTTGGGATACATCATTATACGATGCAGCGAATGTAATGAATGCTAGAATAAAACAAGCTTATTGGTGTAAATGTTCATCCTTCATGAGTGTTCATTTTCTCTTTTTTTTTTCATTTTGTGAAACACAAAGTTTCATATCAATGAAGTTGATTATTGAGGTTGCAGGCTGTTCTAATAAAAGCCAAACATTGGAGTTTGGGTGAACTACTGTCACTCTGCAAAGCAGCTCCACTCATGTTCAGGCTGCTATACGGATTGAGTGTACAGACTGTTGATTCCTCTCATACAGTGCATAAACCGCAGCCGAGAGACATAACGTGTTCACAAAGTCCCAACAAGCTGCGGTGCAACTTTTAATAATACATCCTGATTGTTTTATAATAGCAGTCAAATGTCAGTTTGATTATTGTGCCGCTTGAGAGGGTCAAGTATTAAAGCGGCTCGTAATTACTGGATCCATTTTTCATGTCCGCAGTGATGAACAACACGGTGCTGAGCTGGAGCCGAGCTGAAGCCAAACCAGGACAAACCGTGACGCCTCCTTCCAAAACACAGCGAAGCTCATCCATTCATCCTCATCCCTGCCCGGCTGTGGTGTAGTGGGTGAAACTCTTCAAAAGCATGAAGTGGGAGGAAATAGGAAACAGAAGGAAACTCATTCATTCATCATCAATCTTTCTGTGATTCATCTGTCACTCTTTCATTCATTCACATTTCCCATCAAGTCTAATCCTTTATCACCCAATCATAAATCCCCTTCTCCCTCCACATTGATCCGTTCATCCTCATGTCTTGTGTATCCATTCTTTGATCATCCATTCATCCTCATCACTCATAACTTACTCATTAACGCATTCATCCGTATCGCTTCCACATTCATTCATTCATTCATCCATTTGGTATTGACTTTACATTAATTCTTTCAGTTTCATCTCTTGCATATTCATTTGTTCATGCTTTCATTCATTCATGCTTTCATTCCTTTATTCATCCATTTCACATTCATCTTCATATCTTGCAAATCAATCCATTTTTCATCTATTCATCTCCATCATTCATCCTTCCCTACATCCACTCATTATTTACCGATACATTCCTCACCCATTCACCGACATCCTTGTGTCCTTTTGGTGCAAATAAACCAATAGAAATTTCATCCATCTACCGTCTGCCGTCATTCTCTTTTTAACCGTGGATTCATTCATTCATTCGTCCACACGCCTCTTCCCCTGCGCGAAGCGGAGCTCCTTATTTAAACTATATTGATGTGAAACCATCTCATTTTATTTTGCATTAAACATACAATCACAAAAGCCAAACGGCAATCTTCACAAATTAAATTGCATAACGAGAACCTATTATAACGGAGACACTGTTAATCAAACTGCTTTAAATCCAGTTTTAATTAATTGATTGACTGTGTTTAGTGTAAATAAAAGAAGAATATAATTAGACATGATTTTCTCAGTTTTCACTGTTTCCATTTTATCCCTTATTGTGCAGCCTGGTAATATCTTTACCGATAGGAGTGACGCATGTTAAATCACTGATTACCTGATGTTTATTAATGACACTGATTAAGATATCCCTGCAGAAGACGGTTTACAGCCACATGTGGTGAATTAGTGATAAAACAAACGCTATAAATAGACACAGTCTCCCTAATGTGCACCACCGAGTGAAATCACAACGTCTTTGTTGCCGTTTGCTTTAATGAAAAGTCCAAAGAAATGTGAGGAGATGAGAAGCAGCTTTACGCAAACTGGTTGTTAACACTTATCTTGTTTTGTATAAAATTATCCCAGATTATAATGAGCGAACAGGGCAGGAAACCTCCCGCTGAGCCGCCTTTGTTTCAGGCTGCGTTGTCACATATGATCAGAGGATTTCTCCCGAAATACGCTTCCCCAAAGACGCATAACATCAATGTCCTCGAGAAGCCTTTTTCAGGCCTTTACAAAGAAAAAAGAAAATAATAAACTTTCAGCATCATTACTTTTGAACTGTTCTTTCTAGAAATGTTCCTGGAGAAGATGAGATATTCATCCGACGTGTTGGCTCGCAGTTACATATTTGCCGAGTTCTGAGCCGCTAAAAATTGTATTAAAGAAAATGTTCTATACTGACTCTTCAAACCGAGACACATCTGATGTGCGCTTTAAACAGAGATCAAAAAAAAGAAAAAAAAGTGATGAATGAATGAAAGTCTCAGAGAGACCTGGGTGAACGTTCGCTTGGGGAGATGAGTCTTGCTTTCTGCTGTGCTCATAACACGGTTGCCGCTTTGCAGCAGCATTTACGTCATGAAAGTTCCAAACATCAGCTTGAATCTCATTTTCTGAGAGTTGCAGCTCAGTCTCACTAAGTTGACACAAGTTAACAAAAAAAACATGATTATGAGGCCTTGAAATCAGGTGGTGTTGGCATTGTTGTTGTTGTTGTTGTTCTTGTTTTATTCTATGCATTTTAGTCAGGTTTACTTTAATTTCCATGTGTTTCTATTTGCTGATACAACAGATGTTTCTTTTTAATTGCTTGTTTCATTGTCATTACTTTCAATGATTTATACTATTATTATTTCAACCTATTTGTATTTAGTAAAATAGGCTTTACCAAAGGTTATATCACACAAATTGAAAAAAAAAAAAAAAAGAATGACATAGAAAACTTTAATGAACTCACATACACATCTGTTTCTTGCATAAAAGGCATAACCTTCAAACAATGGTGTCAAACAATTCTGTAGAGGATGTTAATGAGACGACAAAGACAATAATTCACAAGTTACAAAACGGAGAGTGAGAAAGTGGCAGTAGAGTTCATTCATACACATCAGGGAGAGAAGCTAATGAGGCACTGCTCAAAGCAATCCTGGATTAGGGCAAAAAGATAACCTGAAACGAGAGAAGAGCAGGAACAATGGCCACATCACAACATGTGAATGTGCACAAGCAAGCAGACCTCATAGACCAAATTCAACATGAAATGATGAACCTGATGCTGGACCTGAGATCAAACAGTCCGCACCTTACAGAATTCACTGATACTGTTTTAGGAATAAAGGAGGAAATGTTCTTAGGTACTGGCCAGTACTGGGTAGGGGGGATTACTGAAGCTCAGTTCTTGTCTCTTGCAGTGACAGTAGTTTATTAATAGCTGAAAAAACAGAAAAAAAATAGTAATTTTAATGGGATTTATTGATGTTTTGAAGAGTTGATGGTTGTACTGGGTGTGGTTCTTTAAGATACAGCTGGAATTTATTGGTCGTCTCCTTCATCCTCTTGAATACAAAAACAGAGGCGAACAGGCAACAAGATGCACGACCTTTACCAGGTGAAGACGCTCGCACGCTCAGGTGAAACACATCAGGGCAGGAAGCAAAGATCAGACAGAGGAGGGAAAGAATGAGAGACGAAAACATATCCTCACCATAGTGTCAGTGAATTTGGTCATGTTTATGTTAGACCCCCCCCGGGATTTGGTGGGTTTTTTTCTGATGACATATTCAGATTAATTTTCTTCGATGCTGATATTTTCTGATCATTTCCTCCACCAGCGTGTCCAGACAAGCAGCAGCAAACTCAAGCTAATAAATGCTAAAACAATCACTTTTCCGAAAGATATACTCAGTGTAGAGTAGCTACACTAAACCCCTGTTTGAAGACTATTGTTTGCGTTTGATGTCACTCCCTGTTATTTTGTTCGGAGATCAGGTTCTATGCTGCTTTCTTAGATTTATCAACTGTGCGTAGTTCAAAGGGATTCAGTAAAACAAACAAACAAACAAAAACATATCTTTGAGCAGAGGTGTGTCAATGAATGATAGACTGTGCCACACTCACCACCTGCTGCAGGTCCTTCCAGTTCTGAGTGCAACATGCGTGGCCACTATATCAAGGTTTTAACAGAGCAAAGCAAACTCCCTTTTTTTTCCTCAATAAAATAATAAAAAAAAAAAAAACTAATAAAACTTGGAAGAGTCTGGAATGTTATGAGCTCAATGCTCTGCAAACCTCATCCCAGTCATTATAACACCAACTGGTGCAGTGTCATGTCTTTTTTGGAAAAACCGTTAATGCAAGAGAGATGCAGTAAATATAAACAGCCTTCATACTCGGTCGTATTTACAACTTAATGTATTATGACAGCATGGGTAAAAACCTATTTCTAGACTGTATGAACATCAACTTTACATTTGACGGCGCGTCACGCAGATCAGCTCTGCTCAGAAATAACATTTAAAAAGACGCCACAGTTCAAAAGCACTGAAAAAAAAGAAAAAGAAAGAGAAAACACAGCGAACTGAAAACTCCATATAGTCTGTCAGCGCATCACTTCCTGCAGCTGCAGCGCCGTCGACCTCTGCAGTCACAGCAGGCTTTCATGTTAATGCTGTTTTTAAGTCGCGTGTCACAAACAAAGCTTTCGAAAGAAGGAAACGAGAATGAAACGCTCATTCAACGCATCTTATTTTTATCCGGCGGGGTTTTAAGAGTCTCCAGCAGACGACTTCTGAGGGGAAGCGAGTGCGCGGCAGTAAAAACTCGTCTCCCGCCGCAGCTGGAGGAGAGAGATGGAGGAGGCCACCAAGAAGGGGAGATAATGGAGAATTTATGTTCTCTCTGAGAGGCCCTCTTAGCTGGATTTAATTCTCTTAATAGTGGCAGGATCTCAGCCGGCAACACTCGAGCTCTAACCTGCCCCGCAGTTTGAAAGCCGGACGTGGGGGTGGCGGGGCGGGAGGTGAGAGAGGGGTGGGGGTTAGTTGAGGGGGAGCAACAGATGCATAATAAATGAACAAAGCCCTCTGGCAATGGGAAGACGTAATTGCTCTCAGCGCCGCTGATGTTTCATGAGTTTAATAGCCGCATTCAAACGGTTTCGCCGAGATGCTCGACGAATGCGCTGATGTCACCGGCGTGATGAGGACGAGGACGAGGAGGTGAGAACTAAATAAAGAGGCTGTTCGATGTCAACTCATGAAGGGTTACGCGAAGCAGTGTAGAAGATTTGCAGAGGGCGGAGACAGGGTCGGACCCTCTGATGCATGCTGGGAGGATTTACCACCTACACAGGTCTTTAACTGATCATTTACTGCAGGGAGACTCTGTTTGGAAGCACACTGGTGGTGACCTTTGTGGTAACATGCTGTGCGGCATCAACAACATCATCACAGTGGTTCCAAACCTTTTTTACCTGTAGGTTGCTAGATTACCTCTAGTGTGTGGACCGCCTCTCTGAAACATTACTACTGAATCTTCAAGGTGAAAACACTGACAAATTCTCCATGTCTGTTTTCAAGTGGAAATGCAAAACTTTTGTTGTGTTTACGGTGCTCAGAATAACTGAAAAAATAACTTTTTCAAGACAACTCCCAAACTGGAAATGTTTGAAAATGTTCCGATTCCGTTTTGATCGGGAAAAATGCAACTTTTTGGAAATGCAGCTACTACATATGTACAATACACTTGCACAGGTAGATGGACAACAATCAACCCAATAAGCATGTTTTAGGATTTTTGGAAGGAATGAGAGTACCTGGAGATACACAGGGAGAACATGCAAACTCCTAACAGAAAGGTGACAATCATGCAGTGAAACTGTGGGATTACTATTGCAGCAACACATCATCAGTAGGGTAAAACTAACCTGTGACACAGTCTGTCTTACACTTTATTTTCACAAAATCATATTTGAGAAATAGGTGTCATCTTATAATCAGAGTCATCTTATATTCGGGCCAATACGGTAGTATGCAAAGGAAAAATATTACAATCAGATAGAAAGGAAGGAATTCCAGTTGGGTTTACAGGATGAGACCATGTGGGAGATTAAAGTCTTCGAATCAAAGTTTGAGGTACAACACACAAATATCTTATAATAAAGCCTCCAAGCAAAAGTCACGGGGAGCCAGTTGAAGAAATGACTCATCAAAAAAAACAGCAATGTTGCTTCTCGAGGCTGAGCAAGTTTACATCTCTGTTTCATGAGAACAGAAGCAAAAAGAAGGAAAGGAACACAAGCAAATCACATTTTGTGCATTTTCCAGATAAAAGACAAACATAAATTGGAGGGATGGGAGAGTTTGATCAGTTTTGTGATAAAAGTTTCTTGATTGGGTCACTTGCTGAATAGACATGGTAGATAAACAGGATGGACAAAGTTGAAGGCGGAGCTGCCAGACAGGAGAAGAAGACCTTAGAGAAGATCGGGATGTGTAGTGACTTAGAAGAGACAGATGGTTGGACAGAAAAGAAGGTAGGAGGAGGAGAAGGAGGGAGATGATCGACTGTGACAAAACACCGATAGTGAACAAACACTCATGAAAAATAAACCACACTACTACTGATTTCCAGTAATGTGAATATTTATGACTCATTACTGAGCTTACAATCTCTAATTTGCATTCAAGAATAGAGGACAGAGGCTGTTTAACTTGCCACCACTGCCTTTGAATGTATTTCATCTTTCTTTTTGAAGCTTATTCTCTCTCGGCAGCGTCTTACGTCTATATCTGACAGATGACACTGGGGAGGCCGAGGCTGTGACACGCAACAAGGTGCCCTGCCAGATTCAAACCAGGGATGCTGCAACCCTTCAGCCCCCCCAGAGCCCGCCCATCACCGTGCTTTCACAGCAGCGTCTGCTCTTCCAGGCGATTGTCATTACAGGAAGGTGCTGACAGACGCTGTGGGGGCTAATTAAAGAACATGCCGGCGCAGGTCCGTGACATTCTAAGTTAGGAGACGACAATTAAAGTGGTAACAATTAGTTTTGTTACTTCCCAACAGCAGCCAATTAATCACTCTGTTTTTGAAAAAGCTTCACAAAGCATGTCTTCTGTCTTGGTGTGTTCTGAAATTTTTCCAACGCTCCTTGCTGTGATCTTACTACTCTTGGCAGCTGATTCCATCCATCCATCTTCGACGACGCCTCATCCTTTCCAGGGTGGCGAGGTGACGGAGCAAATAACAGCTAACTGTGGGCAAGGGGAAGAAACACCCTGAATGGGGGAGAACATGCAAACTCCACTCAGAGAGGCGCACGGGGATTACCTTAACAGTTTGCTAAAACTGTCACCAAGCTACCGAGCCGCTGTGTCTCCTGTTGTGCTCACGCTAACTATTAGCGTCATCATAAGCCTTAGCAGAAGCAACTCTCCCTTTCCCAGCTGTCTGAGGTCACTAGCTTTAGCATTAGCATTATCAATGGTGACTGTTAGCTTCAAACCTCAGCAAAAGCAGCTCTCTTTCTGTCCTACAGTCTGAGGTTAAGATTCACCATTAGCAGTAACAGAAGCAGTTTCCACTCTGACTTGCTCTGAAGTTGAGTGTTAGCTTTAGCATTAGCATCATTCACGGTTTACTCGCTGCATGCTCACCAAGATTTCAGGAATGAAATCATCTTCCGGCTTAGGTTGTCTCACTGATTCAGTTCAAAGGATAACAGGATAGCTTTTTTAAATTAGGGTCTGTATTGATTTGGGAGATTTTGCCCCTTTTCAGCACAAAAGACTTCTTGGTGAGGTTTGTAAAGACTTTGCTGTGATACTTGCTGCCTAATTGTCTAAAAAGAGATGCTTCTTGATGTCTTTCTGTCACATGTTCCTATACAATGTGTCACTTTTCATTTGCACTCACACCATGCATAAATAAATGCAAAATTATTCACAGTGTGAAAACTTACTGTGGCAGCGGTTTAAAAGAAAAAGTGAAATTGCTGTGACTGCTATGACATTCTTGCGATGTCAACAACCAAAATGTCATGTTTTCACTTCAGTGTTGGTCATTTTTGCTCAAATCTTACACTCAACTTGCTTCCCCTTTAAAACTACCCCATCATTTTCCTCCTGCCGCCTCTTCTGCCCTCTTGGCTCTCAACTCATCTGCTTCATGCCCCACTTGACTCTGATGATATGAGATCTCGGCGGGACTCGTAACCATCTCCACTTTCCTGTTTCTAATTCCTGCCCCTTTCATTTGCATAGAAATAACATTTTGGGATGAATGAGTGGTCCCCTCCAGTCCCAACCTGCGTCTGTCTGAGCGCTGCGAGCATCCTATTTGTGTTCCTGCCTGCCTGTATCACTACGAACATTCAGCTCGTGATATGAATGATAAAGCTGACGGAGTGAAGGAGCCTGATCTGATCCCTCTCCGAGCTCTGGGCCTCATTTTGATATCGCCTTTGGCCATGTATTTTTATTACACTCATATTTCATCAAACAATCTCACCAACAAGCGGATAATGACATAATTAACCTACAGGGGGGAGTGCCCTCGCCGCCAGGACGGCAGGTTTAATTGGGGATACTTCAGAAGCGAGGCCGACCAATAGGAGGGGTCGGAGGGAGGCGGGATGGCGAGCTGAGCGCCACCGCCGTGCATCCAAAACAGGCAGCGGCGGGCAGCGACTACGAGCACAGAGCTAATGAGCTTTTAATGACAGTAAGCTTCAGGTCCAGGTAGTGCTGAGCTGTGTGTTTTACATCTAGGTCAGAGCTACAAAAAACTAATAAATGGTTCATTTTCTGTGTTTTTTATTTTTTTAACTCGATTTTAATCACCAGTTTCTCAAAATGAAGATCATTATTTCTTAGGAGTAGCAGGATTCTGAAAGTGTTGTAAATTAAGATGAATTCGGTTGCGAGTAGGTGATGTTTTCTCGGCAATAAAAGCTTATTATTCAGGACCACACCAGTGGCTGCTGGTGGACTTTTTGCCACGTACACGGTTAGCGGTCATAATTCACCCCCCACTCCACCCTCCATCCCCCCGTCCCCTCGGTGCTGCGCTAATGGACTACCGGAAGGGCTCTCGCACAGTTTTCTGTTTAGAATAAGATTACTTACACCCGAGGTAACTAATAATCTAAATGAGCTGGATTTGCTCAGAGCAGATTTTCTGTACTGAGAGGGTTTTCGCTTTCACTCCGTTGGAAAAGAAGCTGGAGGGTGGTTATTAGTTCATCTGAAGCATCTCCAAGGCTCCCGCTTGCATTTAGAAGAAGGCATTAGGGATCGGGCTCGGTTCCCACTGGACAAGGGTTCAGTGACACCATCAGGGAGGACACAGCGGCTGGGTGAGAACCGCCTTGATACACCATGCATCTGCCTTTGAAGTGACTTGAGCAGCTGATAAAACACATCAAACCGATGTATTTAGGAATCTGAACTGCCTTAACTCCACGACAGACTCCACTCTCTTCAGTTGGTGTCCTGATAGCAAGGCGACCGAAAAGTCAAATGACATCATCTACATGTGATGAATAAAGTCAGTAGGGGAGATGGAGACGAAATTAGAGAGATTACATTTCTGTAGTTTAGCAAGGCGTACAACGAGATAGGGTGTGAGCTGGATAAGCTAATTTTGCTAATGCTAGTTCAATTAACTGCAGTATGTGTTTAATTTTTTTTCCAAGTGTTTTTTCTTCCTTTTCATCCTTCGAGGTAAGTAGGTTTTTTTTTTTTTTTTTTTTTTACATACAATGACATTCTTCAACGGCGTACCTCCATCTTGATCAGAAACGTCCCCCAGCTGATTTTCTAGTCAATAAGTCACGTTTTGATCGCTGCATGCTATTGCAGCTATCATAATGCTGTTTCTTTGATCTGTGAATACATTTCTTTGTTTTGTGTGTGTCCGTCCAGCTCCCTTCAAAAATGTCTGCTGCTTGTCACTGGATGCTCTCACTGTCTTGTACATTTTAACTGGTACCATATAGTCGCACCATTAGGTGATTAATGTATTCTAAAGTTGGAAAGATGAGTGAAGTGGTTAGCTCTTCCCCTCACTGCAAGAATAACCCCAGTTTGAGTCCTGTCAGGGGGCCGGCGTGGGAGACGGCTGCATGGATGGCTGTAAATTTTTCCATTTTGATGAAAATGTCTATTACTTTTAAATAGAAGTTATGGTTCTTTTATCTGTTGTACTTTCATTTTTTGACCAGTTTTATCAAAAGCATCCCGTCTCCAGCTTTCATCACAGATCACACCCTAAAAATATCCCTCAGATGATCAAGAGTATTTACAGTTTAATGACTCTCAAACTTCCTCCTCAGATGTCTCCCCTCAACGCATAAATCAATGAAGCCTCTGTTGTGCTCTGTCGGAATATTAGACTCCTCGGAGCTTTAAAAAGAAGGATTGCAACACAGAAGTGGCAAAGTGGTGTAGAGAAAAAAAGAAGAAGAATATTTTTGATTTTTTTCACTCATCTGACACTTCGGGCCGACTCATTAAGATCCGGTTTAAAGCGAGCTAAATTTCATGCTCATGCAAATATATTTACAGTAGATTTCAGTTTGAGAAGAGGAAGAAGAATAAAAACATGAAGAGAACTGGAGTGACGTCACATGAAAACAAGTGTATTTGGTTTTGAGAGCGTTATTACTGGAGCCATGTAGTGACTGGAAGGAGTCCTAACTCTGCCACACCGTGGATTTGGACGTCTCACCCAGCTCTCATTGGGTCTGGTGCAGCTCCGGCGCACGTCCGCAAGTAATCAGCAGTCATTAAAATTAATGTTGTTGGCTCACACTAGGCACCATGGGGTTCCGGTGCAGTTCTGGTGCGGCTGTGGAGGACGTGAGGCGCCATTGAAGAATCCGCAAGGACCCTATTTTTACGCACATCGCAGCCCTCCAGGATCAAACGAAACAGAAAGTCTGGTGCCGGAGGGAAGGTAGAGACAGTGTGTTTCAAAATAAAAAAGTATTTAAAATATTACATTTGTGTTATTTTTTGTTCTAATATTCTTTGTTTTTTTAATTCTACGACCAGAATGCATGACAAAAATGCGATCAAATCATCAGGCGCATTAGAAGAATGAACGATTTTGTCAAATGACACTAAAGTACCACAAAAATGCTAAAGAGCAATGAAACTAACTAACTTGGCTGTTATTTACTTTTACTTCCTGTTTAGTGGGGTCGTTCTCATGTGAACTCCTCACTCGAGCGGGAACCCAAGTGATCATCCGTTCCCATGAGCTCAGTTTACACACCAAACATTTTGAAAATGGCTCCTAAGGTGAAACTTTTCTCAAACCGTTTTCCATTTCAATGTGGTAAAATACAATATTTTGAAAAACCCTTCATCACCATTTTCAGTAATGAATAAAGTTATTATAAAATTACCTTTGCTGTCCGCTACGGGGGGGTGGGGGGGGGGGGGGGGGGGGGGGGGGGTAGGCTTTCTCCAGTCGATAGAAATGATTCAGCAGCAGGACTGAAACAGCCGCATCAAATTCCTCTTCAGGTCTTTCCTAAGTGTTTCTTCATGACTCCTAAAAGCCCCAGATCCTCCCGCCGACCCTCTTCTTCAGTTACCACTCGGTCACTGCTGAGACCGTTTTGGCCGGCCTTCAGAGCGGCGGCGGCGGCGGCAGATAGCGGGGAGGACCGGGCTTTGTGAAACCCCGCGGGGTCACGCCGACCAAACTTAGCCCGAGCGGGGACGGAGACGGAGGAGAAGTCGACTGACTGCCTGCCTAAAAAACCTCTAATCTCATAAGAAGTCTGCTGCCTGCTGGCTGTGCAGCGCCGGGACGCCAAATACAACTTTAAAAGCTTTCTTTCTCTCTCTCTCTCTTTTTTTTCCCTTTTCCTTTTGCACTCCACATCCCCTTTATCGCAGACAGGCCACGCGCTGCTGGCTGAAAGGCACCAGAAGAGACCGCCTGGCAGGAGACCCCAGTGGAATCATGGAAGGAAAAAGGAAAAAGCATGTGTGCATTTGTGCCGCATGTTTCGTTTTTTTTTTTTTTTTTTCTTTCGGCATTTCAGTCAAATAAAACAACACTAAATATTTCATGTCATGAATTTTCCCTGGAATAATGCAGCCTTTGTTTTTACACGCTCTCCGTCCTGCCCGTCGTTAATATTGAAGGAGGCCGCGGCAGAAACGTCTAAATTGATGCAGCGAGTGGGCTGGAGGTCCGTGCGAGCTGTAATTCTCTGACAGGGTCACGCAGCCACACGGAAACACTGCCACACACACAGCAAACAGCATTAAGATGCTGACACTGAGTTCCCGTGTTTTCAGATAACAATAAAGGATTTCGTCTTTTTGCTTCACGCAGCAGCAGAGCAATAATTATTCGTGCATTAAATTCATTCTGGGGAAGAAAAAAAATGCATCTAACCTTGTAGCTCTTATTGAAAACCAGTGAAAACTCAAGAAAAGCAATAAAAGAAGCGGCAGAAAGAGCTTCTATCTTCGATATATATATATATATCTGAAGTAAGCTCAGTATAAGTGCTGTTTCTGAGGTCAACAAACGTATGTAATTATTAAACCACTCTGGGTTTCACATGATTTTCCTACACTCGTGACAGCTTTCTCTTCACTGCAGAAATCAAACAATTGAAATGTTTGAACTGCACATGTGGGGGTTGTTGCGTGCTGGAACAGCCTGCATCCCAGGCGGAGCTGACCAGTTAAAGGGTCCTAGCTAGTTTGAATACACTGGATATTGCAGCTGGATGGTTGGTTGGGATGTTGACGTGCTGCGGTGTTATGGCGAGTTGTGGAGGTTAGCGAAGGAGGAGACGGACGACGAAGCACCACATTGAGAGATCACTCCCACATTTATAACACTCACCGTCAGTGCACCACACCTCCCCACGTCACCAAACCCCGGCCCTTCTAATGTGAGACCCCACCCCTCAGTGGACAACACAGTCTGCTGTGATCCTCTGTTAAGTAAAAAAACAACAGGTTTTAGGCGCCTTTTACACATATTTTATGTGAAAATGGAGAATTTGGCCTCCAGAGTGTCGTGACTCTCAGTCTATATTCTCCTGGGACTTCACTCCCACCTCATCGTCTGTCTGTACAGATGCTTGTGTATTCCCTTCCTTAATATTCATAGTGTATTTTTCGGTGAACGTGTGTGTGTTTTCATTAAAGAGATTAAACAGCACCAACTTGCGGCCCGATGGGAGAACTACATCATTTTCAGCACCTATGTTGGACATTGTTTTCGAAATGGCGTTGCGTCAACACACACCTTTTCCGGTATGAAAGTTCGAACATTATACGTTTTCACTTGAAACCTTTTCATCTTCGTGTTGGAGGTTAGATCCATCATCTCGCCCTCTTCACGTGTGTCTGTATCTGGAATCCTTGATCTCTGAGGTGTGTGAGTGTGACGGATCCTGTGGTCATAATGTTATGGCCGATCTGTGTATTTTTTTCACCACACTCTAACCAGAGCTGAATTTGGTTCTTGAACACTGAGTCCACCGTCGCTCTCAGTGCAGCCCGGACCACATCCGCTTTGAGGGGATGTTTTCTTTTCTTCCTTTCTGTTTTTTTTTTTTTTTTTTTTTTTTGTAGCTCGGGGTGCTGCAGATACAAACTGTCTCCACTCTGAAATATTATAAACCGAAACGCTTAGAGAGACATTCTCCTACATTAATTTTCTTTCTGCTGTGGGATGCTCGGCCTCACGCCTTTGATGCCTCTCCCTTTCAACGTAAAACAAGACATGAATTTAACATCGCCGCTGTTTATCTGGGCCGAGGCTCGCCGCCGCTCTCAAATGCAGAAAATTTCCCGCGGCCATGTTGCTCAGAACAATTTAGCAGTTCAAAGTTGCTTCAGTGTGTCTGCGTGTGGCTCCTCTCAAAGAACTTCCCAGCACTTTTCAAAGACTAACAGTGAAATTAACATCAAACACCTCCGTGTTGCTCTATCTTAGAGGTTCTGCCGCACTTGAAAGCAACTGTTTAACATCCATTTTTTATCAGCCATCTTTGAAGAAGTTGCGGAGATCTGGGCCTGTGGCGTTTTGGTTTGGTCGGGGCCGTGTTGTCTGTGATCCCACGCGCCGCCCGCGGTCATCCTCAGCCTCTACCCGTGTTTTCCTTCATCCGTTTGTCCTGCGCTCGGCGGCTCGGCGACGCGGCGGCGAGAGGAGCGATTCCGCCCCTTCGAACTACAAGCAGGTATCCGAACAGCACGCCGTCCTCAGCTCGGCTGAATGTCTGCTGAAATATTGAGGGCGAGCTTTTGTTTGTGCTGTTAACCGATAAATAAGTCAGGTTTCAAGTCAGAGACACACGTTCAAGTGGTACAAACAGCTCCTGAAAGACAAGTTTAGCGAGGTAAGAGTTCTAATTGCTTAAACTGAATGAGTCATGTTTAATTGAAGACTTGAAAGTGAAAATCGCTGAGCTGCTGCAACATTCAGCGTTGGAAACACTTCATTAAAATGCTTCGTGTTGCTTTGCCTCCACTGCTTCAGAACAAAATATCATCCAGATCACAGAGCGTCTTCAGGAAGATAAATGTAAGGAGAAAACAATATGCTAGGAAACATAACTCTCCTTGTTTAGGATTGTGTTACGTCTTCTATTTTCACTTGAACAGTGCGACACCGAACGAGAACGCATCCCCAACAACGAAATGTCGGACATTTGTAGGTGTCACAGAATCTACAGATGTCATTCCAGTGATCACGTCCTGTAAAATACCTGACAAAATCACAAAAGTAATTCAATAACATCATCGAGTGACATTTGTTTCCACAGTTTGGCACATTTTTCATGATTTATAAGAAATATTTCTTTCTGTAAGAGGTTATAATCCCTCATTCAGCGTAAGAAGAACTTGAAACTGTAGTTGACTTGAAAACAGTTTGAATACAGTTTAGTGTCTGAGATGAAAAAACTTTCCATAAGCTATTTTTTTTTTTTTTTTTTCCCTCCCTTGATGCTCCTGTGCATCTGCAGCGGGACTGCCATGACTTATGTTCGCTGACTTGTTTTGCCAGCTTTATGGCCTCAAAGTTACGAGACCAAAGATGAAATTGAACAAAAAAAAAAAAAAGAGAGAAGAAGAAGAAGCAGAAAGTCACAATGACAACTTAATACATCTGATCAGAACTGACATAAATCTAATGTATAATTTAGGTTTGGTCCAAGGAGCTCCGAAGTTTCAGTGTCGTGACAGCAGCTTCTGTGTAATCGAGTTTTTTGAGGCCGCTCCACTGTAAATAATACATCAACATTATGAGAAACATCACGGCGATTTGCTTTGAGATGTTTACAGTGAAGACTCCGGTCACCGAACCTCTACAGTAAAGAATTAAGAGCATGAATATGTGCATCTTAAAACATTTAAACTGCAGACTTTTCCTTGAGGATTCCACATTCCGCATTCCAGAAAAGCAGTGGGTTTACATTTTGAGGTTATTCTGGCAAAACTCAAACAAAAAAATTTGATCTCTAAATTGGAAAAGTGGAAATAAAGCTGATTAAAAGCAGCATGTTGAAGCAACACTGGACGTTCATGATCCTCAGGCTTGAGGACAGATTTCCGTGGCCCATTTTTGAGTTTTGAATTTGTCCGTCAGCTGAGCTGCCAGAGTCTCTGCAGGACAGTCAGCTGCATAATGAATTAAACCGTCCCTGATTGAGCCTTTAATCCTCCTCGGAACAATCACACACCTTAATATAACGCTGTGAGGCTGAGTGACGGGAGGTGACGGAGGTTGCCGGTACGAATCCGCCCGGACGTCCTCCGTGTCGGTCAGCCGTCAATCAAAGCGACGTCGCTCGCCACCGGAGGACCTCGCTGTCCGCCGCCGGCAGGAAGCGCTTTCCAGGAGCAACACTCTTCATTTGAAAAAAGTAGAAATATGTTTAACCTCCGGTGCTCGGAGCCCCGAGCTCTCGAAAACACGGCGAGCCGTCGGGAGCTGCCAGCGATTTCTTTAGAAACGATATTAAAGGGAAGTCGGAGCGTCTCTTCCCCGCAGACGGGGCGACCCAGAGCAGCGCTGCAGCCGACGAGTCACGACTGTCACCGTATCAAAGGCGACCTTTATCTCACCCGGCTGCAGAAAAGCTCCAGCACAGCCGCTTTTCTTCTCCCCCGCCACAATAAACGCTGCAGAATCAAACTTTCCAACTTACGACACGACGAGGACGGAACGCGCCGTGACTCATGTGGGTCGGCTTGCATCATGTGGATCAGAGTAAACACGGCCGCCGCGTTTGATCTGGTTTCAGTCACTTACGGTCACAACATCAAGGCCATTGAGACGGAGCCACACGCATGAGGGGGACGAGCAGAGCGGAGAGAAAGGCCTTTTCCCCCCCCGGTGTCGATCACAATCAAGGAATGTTTTCTAAAGCTGATGGCGTTTGAAGTGAAATATTCAGGCAATAGGTGGAAAGAGATCACGGAGACAATGCGTGATCAACAACGGGGGAGTAAACCTGGCATTCTGGGTGGAGACGTGACGAACCCTTCACGTCGAATGGGAAGGAAGAACATTTCCTGAAATAACTTCCTGAAGTTATTTATCAGAAACTAAAGGATTCAACAGGTGAGTTTGTCACCAGCTGAAAGTCAGGCAGTGCTTAAAGCCACATTTTCATGACCTTTTAAAGTGAAAATATAAAACCTGTGTTACATTTAGGGTGTACTTTTAAAGGTCAATGGCTCCTGAGGTGGAACTTTTTGAAAATGCTCCAACTCCGCCTCTGTGTAAGCGGGAGAAAATGCTACTTTTCAGAAACGAAAAGGTAAAACCGACGCGTTTTCACTTTAAACATCACAGAAAGAGGGCCTCAGTTTATTGTATTTCCAGAGTATACGTAGCATTTTTGTTTTGTTTGTGTTTGTTGCTTAATCATGCAAATTATGTTGAAAAAATAAATAACTAAACTCTGTGACCACTAGGTGTCACTGTATGACAACAGAATGCAGCAAGAGCGCCACAGAAAAGCCTCCATCGCTATTTCACCAGCCGACAACACAACACAATTCAAACTGCAGAAAAACCACATGAATAACAGAAAGGAGCGCTATCGCAGTGAACAAACGGAGGTTAAGGTTGTCGAAGGTTAAATGTTACGTGACTGTATAACTTTTAGACTGGACCAACAAACAGCACTTCACTATCATCAATCACTTATCGGTGAAAAGAAAACTCAAAAGTATCAAACCTTCCATCTATCGCTGACTGACTGCAGCATCTTGGCCCTTAAGGCTTTCTGTGAGATTCAATGTTTAATCCTCAATATTCAACAACGGGCTTCACATCATTTTGTTCTTCAGCCAACTGTCATCTCATAAAACGTCTAAATGGCATCAATTAGCTATTAATCTTTAATCACCAGCCACTGAAACTCATTTGTCATTCGTTAATGTAATTTGCAATTACATTTTCGTTCTTCCAAAGATATTTTTGATGCTTTTTTAAAGTCTATTTGGCCATATGACTGAATGCCTGGGTTTAATATTTTAGCTTAAATCAGTAATGCTTAATCATTCAAAGTGATTTAAGGATTTTTAAATATTTTTTAAGTTTAAAAAAGAGCAACAATCCAGGATGATAGATTAAACTCATGAATATGAAGTACAGCGTGTGTAGAGAGAAGTGCTCAGGGTTTATAATTGAAGTGCATTTAATACTAATGCCGAAAAAGGAGTTTGATTTCCTGAAATTTCAAAATGTGGAAAGATTTTTTTGTTGAAGCATGATGTGATGGTGCAACCATTTTCATTCAAATAGAAAATCAAGGTTGATTTTCCAGCCAGGACATTTCAAAATGACAGGTGGAACAGAAACAATGCAAACCGATCACAGGGAATCAATTCTGCAAGTATTCGACAACACTGGACTTTCTGCAGAAAAGTGAATAGTTAATTACAGCAGCAACTGGCTTTTTGTCTTAATTTGCTGGTAAAACATTCTCTTTCATTTCCCTGCATGCCATGCTTTTATTGCCCGGAGTTTTGCAATCATGACCAGCTACACTAGAATGGAAAACAAATCAAAGATCAGATATTAGTAGCAAATTGAGGAAATTTCAACAGCCTGATGGTTTCATGTTTACTTAATGTTTCCAATGAGTCAAATAATAAACAAAAAGAAAATTCCACATTTAATTTTTCATATTTGACTCTTGCTGTCCCAGATACCAAATTAAATGTGTTTCTCGGTTCTTTTTTTGGAAGCAATTTATTTATAAATTGCAGATTTTTGGATGTGCTGCTTTTTTTTTGTTGTTGTTGCACCTCTAGTGGTCACCGGCGGTACTGCAGCCTAAAGATGTATCACTGACATGCAGAGCGAGCTTCTGTTTTACTGTATTTACAGTGTCGTGAACACCACCAGCAGTAATATACATATGTAAAATGTGACGAATCCAATTTATGAACACAATGAGAGTCGGATCATTAAGTCGACCTCCATGTGACCTTGACTGCATGCTGAGCGTATATACAGACGCTCCAAACAAGCCTGCAGTCAATTATGTTGTTTTTTTCATGTTTCCAACTCTGATGGGGTTTTTTTTTTTTCATTCCATCTTCCAGGTAATTTACCCATAATCCTCTTTGTTTGCATCCCATTGGGTCAAGGAGCTTTCAGATGCCGATATATATATGATTGCATCTCCATCAGGGTCACCTTGCACTCGCAATAAAAACAGCCTCTGATCTTCAGTTCCACCATCGTTCTTTTTGTTTTCCTCCAGCGGTTGTCGAAGGGAAGCTGATGAGAATAATCTACATGCCGGAGAGAGCCACAGAGAGAGAGGGAGAGCGAGAGAGACGGGGGGAAAAGAGGGTGGAAAGACGGCGCGGCAAAACTTTGAGATGGGAGTCGATGATGCAAGTCGGAGGCAAGAAGCCTAATACCCCCGGCTAACAATCCAGCAACTGGAATGCAAACCTGCGGTGAGCTCAGGTGGGGAGGTTGTAGTTCGGAGAGGGTAGAGGAAGTATGGTTTTTTTTTAGTGGGGAAAGATGGGGTGAGGTGGGGGGATTTCTGGGTGTCGTTCCGCTTTGAGGCCTCCGGTGTTGTTGTCGGTACTTCTGCACGTAGAAACACCTCAGAGCCTTTAAGCAATGATCAGGGGAGGACAGTTATTGTGAGACAATTATGCCTCTACAAGAGCAAAAAAAGTATTTTCTCTCAAATGAGTGTTAAATGGTCACTGTGTCGGTGTTTTAAACTCTGGAAGAGTTTCCCAGATCAGCACTTTCTTCAGGGACACAAACTTCCTGCAGCTGCATTAATAACAACAGGCCCTCATTTGTTTTTTAGTGCTGATGCCAGTTTCAAAACTCACTGACATGTCTCGGCGGAGCCTATATTTTACGTATAGAATGTGACACAGCATTGTTCGTCGTCCGTCCTCGCTGCCATTGTTCAATGACTGGCACATAAATTAAAGCTGTCAGGCTTATGTATAAAATTATACTGTTTATCAGGAATTGTTTAGTGCACAGCAGTGTGTTTGCGTGTGTGTGTTTGTGTGCGTCACCACTTCTGGCATCAAATGTTCAAATCGGTTCTACTGAAACTCCTGCAGCTTCGTGTTACTGCAGGTGTTGTCGACTCAAATGAACCGTGGGCGCGTTAGTTTTTAAGTAGTACAGAAAAAAATGCACATTTAATTCTAATAATGTCTTGTTTTATTTTTTTTTTAATGTGTGAAAAAAAAAACTGCTACCAGCAGGTAAGTAACTTTTATCCCTCTTCTTAAACATGTGACCGACGCCTCTCAAACAACTAACTTGCACTGATACTCTCTGGTGGCCAGATACAATGCAGTCCTCCTGCTCATACTTTCTTTATGTTTTAGTAAAGAAAAAATAAGCACATTAGTGGAAATGCCTCTTAATCACATTTTCTGCTCATGCTACTTGTTTGTATTCTTTCTGCTTCTTTTCATGCTTTTTCATTCAGAAAATTCATTTTTTTTATCATTTAAATGCATACAAATATGTGTTTAAATTAATATTCACTGTAGCTCAAACTGTACTATCAGACTGTGACGCCACACTCAAACCACTCACATTTGAAAATCCTGCACGTCTAACCGCCGATTTCCCTCCCGCAGAGCATTAATCAATGTATAGAGATCAGCAGTGTTATGCAACCTGCTGAAAATGTAACAACTAACTAAATAACTGGTAAGGCAGCTCCTTCATTACGCTGAATTTTCTCACTCGGTGTGTTCACTCTCAATAAGCACAAACATACGTAGCTGCATTACTGTCCTTTTGGTCTCAGGAGGAGAAAATAGTTAATATGAGAGTAACTGTTAGGAAATCAGTTTAGCATTGAAATTTACTTTGATGGTCTGAATAAGAACGTGAGAAGAAGAGAAATACTTTTTCACAGCATTGAATGATTCTTAAGGTAAAATAGCAGAAACAGACTAAACATGCTACAAAACTGACCATTTTCATTGCATGTTTTGAAAAAAGTTTGAAATCAAGTTACTACTTTAGTGCAGAAGACAAGTAATGTCGTCAAGACCACCCAAACGAGGCTGTCCCAAAATCAAGACAAGACCAAGACAACGATCAGGGCATCCCAAGACCAAGACTCTGTGTCCCCAAGACAGAGTCAAAACCAATACAAGTCCAAGACTGTAGGAAATTAAAATTGCAGTTTTGAGACCAAGACAGCTCTCGGGTACTATAATACTAGATAAGACAATGTGAAAACCTGCTACAGTACTTTAGAATTCAGATTTTTTTTTCCTCTATCTTACAGCTCAATTTGCTTCAAATTCCTAAATGACATCCCAGCTCTGCAGTACCTGGTCTTTCACTGCTTCTTCTCCTCAGCACACAATGAACACATACAATCCGGGCGAGCTTTCCTTTTTATCTCTTGACACTTCAAAGGAAAGCCATGCAAAATTTAACATGCCTATTGCCTATTTTACCACCAGCGCGGATCTTGGATTCGTCCTCTCTGCTGCAGAGGAGCCTCGCGGGGGGCAGGTGGGCGGTGGGTGGAGGTGAGGACGGGGGTGACGGGTGGTTTACGTCGTGCAGTCAGAGACGACTCAGAAACTTCTCTTTCTGGCGTTCCTTCAGCTGTTCCAGGCTGACGGGAAGCTTTGAAGGAGTCGGGGCACATCGTAAAGAGTTCACATGAACATTAACAATTTCATTCTGCACAATACACTCCACATCTGTCTCGATAATCACCCTCTTGATGTTTCACAATCAAACAAGGTGGAAGACAGTATTCAAACAGCAGGTGAGCTTTTCAAGACAGACAAGACAAACTATCAGACCCAGGACTGACTGATCCAGAGCTCAAAGACCCAGAGCATTTGGGTTTTGGACCTTTGGGTTGTCTCAACATCTATATATATTAGAAATAAAGGGAATAAAATGTTCAATTTAATCTCATTTCTATATTGCCACACATCCATTTCAGGACACTTTTCCAGAGCAAAAGCAAAGAACCCTGCAGAACCGGATGCAAAGCTTTCTGCTCCTCCTGCTGGGGTTTTTGGGGACAGAAGGAGAGAAAAGGACAGGACAGGCAGATGGTGGGAAGGGATTGACACCCTTTGCTAGTTATTGTGAGTGATTGTTCAGAAGTCGGATTGCCTGGAGGGCGGTTTGAAACTCCTCCCGATTCGCTTTGTTTCGGTGTGAACTAATTTGAGGCTAATTGGTGACTCTAAATGCCCTTTAGGTGTGAATGTGTGAGTGGTTTTCTGTCTTCCTTTGTCTGGTGATGGAATGGGGACCTGTCCAGAGCGTAACTTGCCTTCAGCTGGCATCGGTTCCAGTTCTCTGCTTTCTCACATCTTTGACAATCCAGATTGTCCTGATTCTGATCCTCTTGTTGTCTTGTACGTAGACGTGTCGGTGGAGATGCTCCTCAACATACCTGGCTATTTACAGAACCATAATGTGATCCGATCAAAATGTAGAATTAAACTATAGCAGAAATATGTGTTAGTTATATTTACATCAGTCCATACCTCACCTTCTGCTTATGCTGTATTACTTGTATATAATAACTGCCTAGGCCATTAAAGTTGTGTGCAATCTGCATATGGTTCCAGTTAAGTGCAGTCTAATCTGCTTAATCCATTAAAGCTTATATTGGTGACTTCTCCTGCGTTTGAACCGATTCCTTGAAGCCTGGATACTGCAGGAGGCCACTTCCCGGGCCGCAGCATCAGTTGGTCTTAATTTACTCTGAGTGGACAGTGTTCAAATCTCAGTGAAGTCGGTGGAGATGTAGAGGGGTCAGACATCAGACGATGGCTATCTGGAGTCCTTTTGTTCGACCAGCTTTCGTCTCGGTGCTTCAGCGCGAGGCAGCGGCAGCGGGTCAGGAGCCGGCGGTTCGGAGGGCCTCGCAGAGGAGAACAGAGAGTCTAATCTCACATCGCATCCTGCTGAAGGACAGCGCGGCTAATGGAGTTTCACAGAGGCTGTGGAGAGGAGGGGGAGGAGGGCAGAGGATGTGACCACGGGCTGTTTTCAACAATAATGTTATCATTAGACGCCCATGTGATCTGAGAGGCTGGAGGTCCATCAGACTGTCAAACGCAGGCAGATGCTGTTGCTCATGGTCATCGAAGAGCTTCGAGGATGAGTTCAAACAAGTCAATTACTGCGGGCACTGTTCGACTTGAAGTCTCTGTCTTTGTATTGCAGTCAACATGAACTGTAACTCCCAGAGCGTCTATAAGACGGAGAAAATTCAATAACAATAATAAATCTGAGAAATTCAGCTTTGTGAACATATACTCGTCATTAGGTTGCTTTTCTGGACTTCTGCCGTACATCCGATGATAGACAAGATTCAAATCCGAGAGCACAAAGTCACATTCAAGAGCGGCCAAATAGTGACAGCTCTCACTCATTCTTAAGCTATTCTACCTCCATGGAATTCAGCATTCTGGTCATGACAGGGTTTAAATGTTTGACTAACCAAACCCTTAGCCTGAATTTCAAAAATCAATGCCCACGTTTGATGTTAAAACCCTGGACAAAGGGTTTTCCTGGCTGCAACACCACTGCAACGCTTGCCCTATCTCCCACTCCCAAAAAGACTGAAACAGAGTGAAGAAAATTGCGAATGCGGCAGCTTTATTTATCCTCGGAGAGAGCAAGAGAGAGAAAGGAACAAGCCCAAAACAACAAACAAAACTCCTCTAATTCTCCTTAAGTTGACCTGACAGGGAAAAAAAACACCAAACAACTTGAACTGAAAAGACTTACCTGAAATCCGCACTAAACAAAGGTGGGAAGAGGGTATTACTGCTCCCCTGCCCTGCCAGCTGCTTTAACAGGAGGCTCATTCACAAGTGATCATAAAAACAGGTTCGGAATTGATCTGACAGAGCGACTGAATCAGAAATGATCCCGCAGGTATAAACTGTCAGGTTTGTTTGAGGTGTATGGGATCCGACAGAAGGCTGGATCAGTGTCGTGGGCTTTGAATGACGGCTGGGAAATCAGCTTTCTGTGCTTTACCAACACATTCTGAAGTGGAGCGCATGTGGATCTCCACATCTTCTCTGTTTGTTCCTGCCCGTGGTGTAACCGACAGTATTTCTGAAGCCAGCACCCATAGGTTGGTTGTTGCAGTGTAGAAAGCAGATACATGGTTGCACAATGTGGTGGGATTCTAATCTTAATCAATGCCTTGAGGGTTTTTTTTCTTCCTTTTTTCATTAAATGGTGGAGGAAATGTCTCGGTTGCACGCAGTCAGCACTTTAACACAAACACAGACCATCTGGTCCACTTCCAGTCTGAGTCTGGTTGCACTACAGGAACTGATGCACTTTTCAGTCACATTAGCAACAAAAACTTTGTTTTCAGTCATGCAAAGATGTTTACACAAATCTTTCATGCTAATTTCAGTCAGACTGACATTTTGACATGTTTCTCAGATGCCTGATGGGTGTTTTTACCAACAGCCTTTAGCATGTTATTGAGTCTCACTTCTGCAAGTCTTCCTGTCTTCCTTCTTCCAATATTTTTATACATGCACCGTAGACAGATGGAGCTTTTTTAAAAGTTTACTGCAGATAATTGATTCTGAAGGGACATTCAGGTTAAATGGACCAATCACATTTCAGGCTGAGCTGGTTTGAAAGAGAGAGCTTCAGACATCAGGATCCACATCTGACTGAAGGTCATACGGCTGAAAGGAGTCCTTTCACCTGCATATGATTTCATTTTGAGGTTAATGCAAAGATGTCTAAATCCTTTAAACGGCATCATAATCGGATTTTATGAATGCAACAACATACAGCAGCAGGGGAGGAAAACTCCACGTCGAAGCTCATCTCAAGATAAATTCAAGGATTTTCATTGACTGAAGTGAGCTTTGATGAAGGATGGATGAACAAGAAACAATCTCAACATTCAAATCCTGCATAAAAAGCAAACAAGTGTTGAAATCCAGCCTGTGACTGGCAGTGAAGGGCAGTGCGGACTGCAGGACAAAGTTGGCAGGCGATTCTCTCGCTTTTTCTTTCACTTTGGCAGGTGATCAGGTCTCACTCGGAGGGCCAGGTACTCCACGGTGCAGCTACCTTTTTTTTCAAATAATAAAAAAAAAGAAACACTGAAAAAAACAGGTTGCAGCTGATTGGTACAATGCTGAGAATGACTGCTGAAATTTGGCAGCCGGCAACGGAAATAAATAAAGAAATATTTCTAAAAATCTGGGCATGTGGATTCACTTAATGCTACACCTGGATACTCAGCTCCTTCATTATGTGACAGGTTATTCATATGCATGGATGATAATTCTCCGCTGGAGGAAAAATAATAATAAAAAGACGATTCAGAACCTCAAAAACTGACTGAAGCTCCTAAACAGGAGCCTGTCAACAGGTAAATCTCTCCCCTGCAGCTTTACTATTCATAACTGCCAACGAGCCCGAGCTGAGAACCACGAGCACAGATAATAAATTCAATAAAAAATATAGAGCCGCTTCGTACATCAGACTTTGTTTCCCCCCTCATTGGGACGAGTGCGGAGCGTCTCTCTGAGCTGAATTTCATCCCTCCGCTTGTTTACTTTATTACCTTGTTGCAAGTTTTCCAACAGCACTCCGAGCGATGGCTTGTCAATTATGCATATTGCATATTAATACTTAATTTTATTTGATTTGCCTTTCCTTTGCTGTTAATCCATGCACAAACAAGCCACGGATCCTTCAGAGTGGAAAGAGGAGCTCTGATTGTAGTATCTATAGGAAACTGAAAATTGCCCCAAAACCACTAAATCTGAGTAATTAACTCCTTCCTTCACGCTTGGCAGAGAGGGGTTTTTATTTTAATGATTTGATTCACTGATCCTTTAAATTTAGGCCCGCAGGAAGAGATGTGAATTAAAAAAAAAAAAGAAGAAATGAAAGAAAAGAAAAGAAAACCTCTCTTCATTTATTGTCTTTGTGCCCTTTTATGCCACGTATTGGATCAGGCAATGAAAGCCTCATTGAATTCATGAAACACAAAAGCCAAACAGACCTGCGGGCCGATCCGGTCACTTGCTCGATGTTTTCAACAAACAAGCGTGTCCGGATGACTTCCCGTCGTCTGACACGCGTGTTCATCAACACGCCGCTGCGTGTTGCCGTCAAAGACCGGCCAGCGAGCCGGAGAGGCTGTCCTACAATCGATTAGTCAGACATGAGAGGACAGGGTGGGAGACAGGCCGGTGTGTGTGTCTGTGTGTGTGTGTGTTTTTACCTTTCTGTAAGTGATTGCATGAAACCATGGAGTCTGTGCAGATATCTGTGTGTTTGGAGTTTTCTTGGTCTCTGGGATGTGATTTACACACACACACACACCTTAAACCCGTTTCATAACTCATCACTGTGAATTTTGGTTTCAGAGAAGTTTTACATTTACACTACAACGTTTTGGAAATGATGTCTGTTCACAAGGAAATTACAGAAAAGCACATCTGCATGTTAGGCCTCTAACGGATGTTCCTGGTTGTTTATATGATGAAACCACACACACACACACACACACACACACACACACACACACACACACACACACACACACACACACACACACACAGACACAGTCTTGTATTTCTATCCTTGTGGGGACCGTCCATTGACTCCCATTCATGTCTAGCCCCTAACTCTGACCCTTACCCTAACCCTAACCCACACCACAACAAAGCCTAACCCTAAAGACATGTTTTTGCACTTTTACTTTTTTCAGTAACAACAACATGGTCAAGAAAACACTGTTTCTCCTACTTAGGACCGGAAAAAGGTCCCCACAAGGCACGTCGTTCCACGTTTTGCTATCCTTGTGGGGACATTTGGCCCCAACAAGGATAGAAATACAAGAACACACACACACACACACACACACACACACACACACACACACACACACACACACACACACACACACACGGAAGCAGAGAACAAAACACTGTAAACATTAACAATGGTGAAAACAGGGACATTTGTACCGACAGATGACCAAGTTAAATTGCCTCTACAGTTGAGTCTCATCTTCTCGGAGACAGAGCGTCAGAGATTTTTCCAAAAGCACCACTTTGGATTGTTTCCAAAAAAAAGCTGCGATTTCTGTGGTTCTCCGCGCCGTTGTTGTTTGAACAGGCACCCTAAAGGTGGCGGAAATTTTTCGTTTTCACTGAGAAAATGTTGTGCAAATTGAAATTTAGATATAACAATGCATTAACAAATATGTCCATCACTTTGTGTAGGTAAGTAGATCTGTGTTCACTTTTATTCAATTGTGTGTTAATATATCAAGTGTGTCCAACACTTTTTAGTTCAGAGGCAACATAAAGTGCAATTTCCTCTTGAGTGGGCTGGACAGGTAAAACAGTGTCTTGATAAACTTTTCGTTACTCTTGGTGCAGCGCAGGCGTAATGGAAATGTTTCTATTTTTGCAAAAGTCAAACAATCACCACTGAAAATGACCACAATCTTGATGTAAAGCCACTTTTAATGATACCTTCTGGTGGAAAACTCTGAATTGTCCTCAAAACCTGCAAAACGTTTGTCTCTCCTTCAAACAAACTTGCACTGATGAGTCTTCTAAAAGGGAAAATTAACTCTGGTACAAATAGAGCAGCAGAATAATCCATGTGTACGATTCTCTCACGCACACCCAAGTCTGATCTGAGAATGATCACAAACCAATTTCTCTGCTTCTATATTTGCCCCGCAGATAACACCTGGAATCGCCGATCGCCCCGATCGATACCCCACCGAAGTGTTTCCACCGAGCTGCAGATAAGACATCAAAAAGTGGAGGTTTCCCGCCTCCCTCCGCCCGGGCTCTTATCGTGGGCGGCGTTCAGCCTCTGCCGCGGCTGATGGTTGTCATCTATCAGATACGGCGAAGCATGAATATGAATGTGGAATATTTGACTGGGGCCGCATTAACACGGCGGAGCCGACTGCAGCCGTTAATGTGAGGCGAGCTCATCCAGACGGATCCTGCAGCTCAGCCGCTCGCCGGGATGAGAGCGGAGCGGCAAGAGTCGGCCATGTCAAGTCGAAACCATCACGGCTGATGGGACTTATGAGGGAGAGATATGTTTTTATTTTTTAAAGGAAATTAATCCGTTCCGTGGGAGAGCCGGCACTCCGCTCCGGTTTAAACATCCCTCCGCTCATTTGCATTTATCCGACAGCAGGAGTTCATCTACAATATTTTACTCCACAGTTGAAACCGATGGTTAAAAATAAAAAATAAAAAAATCCCCAAACTTTGAACTTTTGCAGAAGTCTGAATCTGGGGCCTTGTTTCGTCTCACTGATATTTGGATTTAATCTTCAAATCTGACCACAGCTCCATACTGAACGCAAAGCCTCAGAGACTCAAATTGAGATTCTCCTTGTGTTTCTCCTTTGAAATATTTTTAGTCTCTTTGCTTCATCGTAGCGTTGAGTGTCGCCTTCCATCGCCTCTTCCTTCACTCATCCTTCCTTTTGTTTCTTTCCCTTGGAGCTGCTCATGTTACATCACACCTCGGCGGGCTTTTAAAGGCCCGTCCTCTCAACAATTTCCCCGCTCTTTCCTCAAATGTCGTTCCAGCCCCTCGACAATTCTTACTGTTCGCTCTTGGCCAAGGGGAGGATATTTCTTCTCGTAGTTGGACTTACAGAAGGAATTCTATAACTCACCTTTTTAGCTACGCCTGCCTGGACATTAGCTTCACCCGCAACATTTAATTAAGCAGTTTTGTAGTGATATCAGTGAGAAATATTGGTCCAAGAAACCCCAAAGCTTAGGTCTGTTGATATTCCTGATGCCAGATATTAAAGAAAATGTATTTGTTTTGGAAAAGAAGGATAAATTACTTATACTTCTTATAACTGTAACAAAAGAAATTATGAAATGTCTGAGAAACAGCCAACGCCCGGTTCACACAACGGGGTTTTTGAAAAGAAGCAAACGTTTGTTGCATTGGATGTCTGTTTACAAGAGAAATGAAAATGTAACTTCATGGAAACAGCTCCCAACGTGGAGCTTTTCTAAAAATGCTCCAGCTCCGTCTCCCTGGTAACGAGGGGAAACAAAGCTTTTCAGAAGCGTTGCTTCTGCGCACCATGGTCATAGCAGACAGACAATAAGAACCCTCTCCACCGTGTCCTGGGACTTGGTGAATTAAAACTTGGGCAGTGAAGTTAGAAAAGTGACTTGAGAACTGGAGTTTGTAGGTTCGAATCCCGCAGGTGACAGATAACCGCAGTTGGTCCGTGAGCAAGACTTTTGACCCCCATCAGCGCCACTTGGGTCACTCCTGAAAACAGGACAAATCAAAGTTTAAAAAAGGAATATCGGCAAGGAGATAAAGTATGATTGGTTAGTTTTGTCTTTGAGGGTCAGCTTTAATAACGACCCAACTTCATCATCTGTCCATATGAAGTCAAGGCCATGTGTTTCCACTAGAAACATGATCCCGAAAATGGAGATTTAGTCTCAGACTAATTCAAATTTAAGTTGAAAAACTAGTGAGGAAGTAGTTTACAATTAGTCAGAAACATGCATAAAACCAGAAGTAGTCCAACAGAATCAAAGCACATTTTTTTGCTTTTTTTTTAAGTATCTTAAACCAACTTTAAAGGGCTATATGTACAGCTCCATTACTTCCTGAAGTTCAGACAGCACCTTTCTTCCCTGTGTTTCATGATAGGCATACAAGACTGTAAGCAAAAGCCCTGACTGGTGTTCAAACCCAAGACCTCCTGGCTGTGAGGCGAGAGCGCGAACCAGCAACAAACAAAAAATAGGATAGAAATGCAGCTAAACTACTTTAAACTGGTATTTCATTGACTTGTTCAAACTTTTGCAAAGGGCTTGTTTGATGTTTGATTTGAAACCCAGATTTCACTTTATTAATCACTCTTATCACTCCTCATTTAACGCCGGCATTAAATGTGCTTGCTTGCTTTGCGTGTCCCTGTTTTGCTGCATCAATAATCCGTCGAGTGTACTGAACTGTATTAACACACATGAATTGTGTCAGAATGTATTTATCTCACTTCTGAAGTCTTTAAATGTCCACCGCGTCACTGAAGCTTTAAAACGAGCCGAACAACGCTTTCTTTCCACCATAATGTTCAGTGACTGATCTAACAGGAAGACAAAAGTAGGTTGGGGATTTTCTTCAGGAGGGACTCTCCTGGCATGTGTGTGTGTGTGTGTATGTGGGTGTGTGTGTGCGCAGCTCTATCCTACTTTACCTCCTCTAATTGCAATTACCAGCGGTGGCCCGGGCGATTATCATTTTGTCAGTTTACAGAAGTTTCTTTATTAAGAAGCTGGGAGCGTCTAAGTGGGTTAGGCGTCTTGAGCTTTGCCGTGGAGCTCCTGACACACTCCTCACACACTCCTCCCTCCTCCCGCTGCTTAATTGCTTGAACCTCGGCAGGTCGGAGGCGAGCCGCTCGGCCTCCCCCGCCCCGCCGCCGCCGTCGTCCCACCGAGGACTCATCTCACGCCGGTTAATGAAGCAGGAAAAAAAACAAATCCCAGCAAAAATGAAGTGGTGCCCTGGGAATGAAGATGTATGCAGACAAAAGTGACAAGAAACCACTCGACAGCAGCAGAGGACTGAAGATCAGGGGGAAATCAGAGAAGATCAATCTCATTTTTGTAGTTTTATTGTTGTTAATGATCCATCATTTTACTGAATAGTCTGTCAAAATCAATTTCAGTCGCATCATTAGTTTACAATACTAAAAAAACGTTTCAAATTCAAGTAATTTCATTATTTTAATATATTTAATTAATAATAGCATGACTATTCATAATAGTATTTATGTATTTGTTTTACTTCAGATAATTTTTTTTAATGTGTTTTCATGAATTTAATATTATGAAATATTTTCATAATATATGAATTCCATATTGTGCGAGTGGAGCAGCGCTGTCAGGACTTTCCCTCTGGGATTAATAAACCATTTTATATTCTATTATTATTGGCCCCACATTATTTCGATAGTTTAATAATTAATTTCCCAAAAATATATTAATCATAATGATTTAAAATAGTAATACCGTCATCATTATTGATAAGACTATGAATTAATAATGAATAATTCTAACTTCCACCTCTCATAAAAACAACATGGAAAAAGAATTAGTTAAAAAAAAATCAAAATATAATACGGACCTACAACAAAAGAAGCCAGTTTTCAGATATCGTCGTTTTCTGTGACTTGTAGCTTCGTTCATGTGTGAACGAAAAGGCCCAGACAGGATGAAACATCACTGTTCATGCAAACGGGAAACACAGCATGTCTTATTGTCCTGAACTGTTGTTCTTTGATCAATGATTCAACAGTTCCTGTCCCGATGCAGGCTGTGATCTCCCGTCCACTTCTCTTCTTCCACATGTGGAATGAACCTCAGACGGCTGACGTCTCTCGCTGCGGCTCGGCACGTACGCCTCCTGCGGGCTGTCAGCGCACGTCAACGTGAGCGCGGCGCTCCGGGTTTCACGTCGGCGACGTGATTGGCTGTGACTGCGACATGCTCACCTCCGCCCCGGCGCAGCGATACAGTCCTGCCTCTGTGATCCGCACTGTGAAAATGAGCAGCCGCGCGCCGGCGGAGCGTTTGTCTCCGCGCTGCAGGTTAAGCGGAAGCGTTGGCTTCTTCAAATGAGGGGAAATCCTCTCTCTGCTGCTTCTCTCTGCCTCCGCTACACGTGGGTGATTGACGGGGGAAGTGCACGTTACGACTTCTGGCAAACACTAGCGCTGTTAGTATTTGTGATCGCCCTCTCCTGCAGGTACATGCACACATGCATCTGTGTGTGTGTGTGTGTGTGTGTGTGCGCGCAGGGTCAGCGGTGGTTTATGGAATAATCTGTACAAGATAAATTAATTGTCAGGGCTGTCAGCGGCTGCTGCAGCAGCAGCTCTCAAAGAGGCAGCTGTGGAAAAAGATTTGAAAGATGATTTGAATATTTCTCTCTCCTTCCCCTGGTGTCACTTTTGATTTGACAGACCTTAATGGCTGCCGACATTGGAAATTCACCAGAGCTGGTATTAATCTCGGAATGGAAATCTCCTCTGCTGCTTTGCTTTTTCCCCCAGTTTTCATCGTATAAAAAAGGGATCAAGAACTTTTGCCTTGTTAATACTTTCTTTTGTGGATTCGATATTTTGTTAAGCCTCAGCTATGGATACTGCGAATTTCCACGGCTGGGAGAGGAGGAGGGAGGGCGTGTGAGCGAGTGGATGTGTAGATTACATACATGCCGGTGTTTCACATCCGTCCCCTTCACCTGTGGAGAAGCAGCTTCTTCCTCACCTCAGCTCCATTTTTAATCCGTTACAGTTTCTCATTATTAATGCAGGGTACATGCTAGGAGCGACTGACACACACACTTTTACAAGTCTCCATCGAAACTGGCAACACTGACATTTAAGTTGACATTACTGCAACTTTATTCTTATATTCCTCTATATATTTTTAAGGAAAACTTTTTTTTTTTTTGTAGAAGAAATGTTACTTGTCTTAGACAAAAAAAGTTTATCTTTTATTTAATGACATTCAGTGGAACATACAGGCATGTCGATTGTTAATGTCCTTCTTCCATCAAGTAAAAAAAAACAGAAAAAAAAAAACTTTATGGGAACCCACTCATTTCCATGTGCAGAAAACATTATCAAGACAAGCCCAAATTAAAGCAATATGAACATATTGGAAGGTAGTGCAGAATAAAAACTGTTTAAATCTGAATGATAAGCAGCATAAGCTTCAATATAACCATCATTCACATATCGAACATCATCCTGAAGGCGTCGCTCCACAGTGAAATGACATTAGAACATATATATCACTGTACATACACACTGCATTGTCTCGGGTATGTCAAGCTGAAGAGCTGTTGAAGTCTGTTTGCAGATGACGTCTGCTTCTCCATCTCAGGACGGTCCATCATAACGTCCCTCTAACCCAAAGCTCAGCTCCCAAATGAAAGCCATTATTCGATCAGGCTCCTTTTGCCTGCCTAAAAACAAAAAACTGACAAGAATTCCGTCTGTTTCCGGCCATCCTCGAGGCACGAGTCCAAAAAAACAACAACTTCTTTCCTTTGCAGAGGCAGGGGACATCTGACAGTTTTCTTGCACTGTGTTGTGTATCCCCCCTCCTCTAGCAACTTTTAATAATGTGACAGTTCCAGACATCATGATAATGATGAGCATTTGTATTTTTTCTGGGTTTCTCCAGCAGACCAGAGAGTTACCGACATAATAATTGGCTAAATCTTATCAGTCTTTTCCAGCCAAAGAAACACACAATTACAACTCCCATTTCTTATGTGACTGTTACTTCATTTCTCCCTTTAATGCTTCAGACTTGAAAGGGGGAAAACTTCACTATTTTTACTGATTTAATACCATCGTGGTTAGTCGTACCCGGCCTGTGATAAAGTTGTACAGCATGATTGGACCGCTGCTGTAAAAGCAGAATATTCCGCTCGGCTCGTGCGGTGAACGACGCCACGGACTTGTTTTCTCTTCACACATCCAAACACGAAATGCATCGTGCAGCAGATGCTTTTTATTACTGGTTGTCTCCGTTTCCTCTCATTTGGGAAGAATGGATTTCCATTGTGTGCTGAAAAGAAGGGAGTCAGAGAGTGGGAGGGAGAGAGGGACAAGCGGAGGAAGGGATGAAGGGGGATGAGTGGTTTCAGAGCAGTAATCTGGTTTGGAAGTCACGCCTGGTCCATACACTCCCAGTGAATTTCCTGCTGTAAATGGGGGCTAATGGGGGAAAGGTCTGTGTAATTCTCTCTCCATTAGCGGCTCCGCCTGGCCTAATTGCCCAGCCGAGCCTGAACAATTTTGTTAGACGTTGCCCGGGTAATTATGGCTGCTTTGGCTAAAAATAACAGCCGCCTGGAATCCACAGGCAGTGGCTCGTCTCTTTGTCTTCACAGTCAACCACGTCCCTCCTCCACCCGGCAGCCGCTGGGACGGCCTGAGCTGTAAGTAAAAATGAATATGGAGGCCAGAGCGCTGACGGAGGCGATCGGCCGGGCTGAGGGAATGGAACCGGCGGCGCTTTGTTCCTCCGTGGACGCGCGCCTGCTGCTGGTGGCGAGCCGAAGGACACCGGCGAGGGACGGAAGCTGACTGATAATCCGGCTCCAGCTGCCACCAAGCGGCTGATTTCTTTCCCGAACATGTGACACAACATGAAACTCCTCCGTTCTTTGTTCTGCTGTGAGAGTCTGTGTTGGTGGCATCAAGTGTCAGAGTGTGAAAAGCGTAAGCAAATGATTGCATTTTGGGGATTTATTGTAATTGTATTGAGTTGATGTATTAATTGAAATTCATTTTGACGCGAGTCACGCTTGGTTTCAGGCCGTTTGTGGAAAAGTCTTTTGATTGTCCCTTCACTTGGACATCTCACATTTCCTACTGAAAGACGTGAGAATCAAATCAGACTCCATCAGCTCCATTTTCATCCATTACCCAAAGGAATGAAGGATCTGCTTGGACCGTCGCTTCACAGCGAGCTACCAGGTAAACCAGTTTGTCCTCATGTCCCATGATCGTCCGTTTCAACCCTGCTGTCCGGTACGTGTTTCAATGTGTCTTTACTCGATGCCGAACCCAGAGGTTGAGCACCTTTCATGACAGCCTGAGCCATTGAAGGACGCAATGGTTTTCTGCAAGATGGGAAAAAAATAATCTCAGCATGGAAACAGAGTTTATTTGTAGCTTTAATAATTTTACGACAATGTAACCGTCCAGACAGTGTACCTTTGCAGCAGACATAGCTAAAGAGTTTCCAATCGGGAAAAAGCTTGAAAAAGGCAAATTTACTAAAATGCTGCCTATTAAGCAGAAAATGCATCAGGAATATTCATATCCAAAACAACTGGCATCTGCTAAGATGACTGCTTTGAAAAAGTTGAGAATGTTTCTCCAATAACTTAAGCGTCATGTTGTAAACACTTGTTTCTGCATTTCACTGTTTGAAGGTGGTTTCAGGTTTAAAGAAAATATGACTGTGTGATATTTGGAAATAATAGTCCGGATACGTAAAGTTCATTCAACATTCACTGCTGACACATCCAGAAAGCCGAGTGCTTTAAATTAATATGCATTTTGTTCAGGAGAGTCAAACACACTTTTAATTCAGGGACACATGCAGCCCGATTTCATCTCCAGTTGACTGGAATGGTAAAATAGTACCATAATGACTTTTAATATTAAATTTTGAAGTGCTGTTGATTGTGGTGCAGAGTATGTGTGATGAAAATATCAATTTGTTTTTCTCAAATCTGAACAATTCCTGCATTAAAATTAAAAAAAAAACCAAAAAAAAATAAATAAACACTGTAATGTCAATATAAAGGCCAACTTCAATGGAACCTTGTGGTGCAAGAAATGTCCAAACCAATCTTCTCTTATAGCAGCTGCATTATGGCGCTCTCTTCAGACACACACTCACATCCATTCACAGGGAATTAGAGTCACAGGTTAACCTCAAACACATGTTTGAACCTTGAACATGCAAACTCCACACAGAAAGGATCAAAGAAAATCTCCCAGGGTGGTGAGTGTGTGAGGAAAAATCTGATTTATTAAATGATTTGACAAAACAAAAACAAGAATCATGCGAATAAACCAAATCAACTAATTAACATCTTTCTACCTGTTAATTAGTTCTGATGTTTATTCGGATTCTTTGAGACGAAACAGCATGAGAGCAAAATGCTTTTACTCATAATTTCACTGCTTTAGAAAGATGAGGAACTTTAAAAATTAAACCCCGCAAGGTCAAAATGTTCACATGAAATAGAAGACATGACAAGATGCACGACGATTCCCCGAAAACAGTCTGAGCAGCCTTCAAATTAACGAACACAGTTTTAACAGCTCTCGAGAAGACTCAGTGAATTCTCAATGAAAACAGATCATTCAGTTGAAACTAAAAATCATGGATTTGACATGATTTTTGACTTTGAGATTTCTGTTTTGAAATGGAAAGTGCATTACAAATAAAATGTATTATTATTTATAAATGTACTCTTCTTCATGTTCAGTCTTATCTTCTCCAATACAACACATCCATGTGCATCCTGGAGCAAAACATTATTTTACCGACCTCCTCCACACCTTTCTGACTCTGATTATTAGCAATAAAAATCTATATTCATTGTTTTCATGCGGTCTCTCGTTCATTACTGTCTTTTTAAACATAAGTCCGCCTTATTAATATGGCAGTTATTTGCAACAGTTCCAAGCAACTTGTTGGAAAACATTTAATCACTATTAAAGTTGAAGCTGTCATGGCTGTATAATAAAATGAAATTAAAAATTGCTCCGTTTTCATTAAAATCTAAATGTTTCCATCAGCTTCGAGGAGTAAATCAGTTTGGTTATAATAAACATATTTTAGTTCAGGGCTGGCAAAACAGTGCAATGTTTACCTATAAAAAACTGACATTTTGAAATACAAGTGGTGAAAGTGTTAATTTTTTTCACAAAACAAAACAATTACACCTTACAGTGAGTACATTTTCAATCGTTTCAGCTGACCCTGCTCTACATTTAGTTTGTGATTTGTACTTTATTTTGATGTTTGTTTCAACTGATTTCAATGTCTTTGGATTTTTTTTAATGCCTTTGAGTTGCCATGTGTGTAAACAGAAGTGGAAGAATAAACTTTACTTATTTCAGAGAGGCACCTCCGTAATGAGTCAAGCACTCTTTTTATTCAGGTAAGCTGGATTTCTATCGGGCCTGACCAGTAAAAAGGCACAAAGAAAACTTTAAACGTGTCTGTTATTTATTTCTTTTTTCCGAGCTGACTAAAGTCGATATAAAGGACTTGTCGGACTCAGTTTTGTTGACATCTTGTTTTTTTTTTAACTAACATTTTAATGCAATAAATTTGTAAACCTTATTTTGAAGAACCTGATGTGAAATCCTGAGGTGGTACTATTGGTCTTTTAAATCATTTAACCACTTTTAGTCCATTTTGAGCTGATTTTAAAGAACAGCTTTCGGTGTTTTGGTGGACAGGAGCCAACCTGCTGGCGTGGATTGGCTCCAGACCAAACGCCCGCCGCTACAACACCTAATGCTCCTTCATCATCAACATGCTCGCTTTCATCTCACAGCCGTCCAGTCCTGTGTCGCGTCACGTCTGCTTATCTCACTAAAACAGCACTACCCACAATGCTCTAGTTTAATAAAAGAAGGTTGTTTTATTTAAAAAATATCTCCTCCTGTCTTCTTTTGAATTTGTTGAAACAATGCAACATTAAGAAGCCGGCTGGATTTGACCCTTTGGCGCTCCGCCTTTCGGTCCGCAGGCGGCGTGTTTGATGCTTCTGACACATCCTGAAGTTTGAGCGGAGTGTTTGAAGGTTGGGAAGCACGGCGGAGTCCTGTGATGAACCGGTCCAGCGTCGCTCCTTTCCGCATGGCGCGAGCGGCGCTCTGCTCCCGCTGGAGGGATGAAGTGGCTGTAAGTGCGGCGCTGAAGGAATGGGTTTGTTGTGTAATCTAAACTAGACAACAAATCCACGCTGATGCTTCCCTGCAGCTGGAGAGGCTAAAATATTTGACATTTCTGCGAAAGCATTCATCTGTGCAGGTGCAGACACTTCAGGTGAGGCTTGCATCATTTCCTTTCATCCCTGTTAGCGGCAGCAGGTTGGTTTTTTTTTACCATTTCGGGCACCGTGACTGCGGTTCCTGTGCTGACGGGACGTTTAGAAGGAGAAGTGACAGGAGAGTGCCGGAGAGCTGCTTTCCTTTTCTTAGCACCGTCACCGAAAGCTTCTCTTTAAATGCGAGCGCCATCCTTTCTCCCTTCCTCCCGTCGCCGCGGACAGATTTACCTCCAGCTCCGTCAGCCGCGGCCTCCGTATTTATCCCAGCAGCCTCTTTTTTTTTTTTTTTTTTTTTGCTGGCCTGGCATTTGTGTTTATGTAGTGCTGTGATTGTTGATTTATATTTTGACAGCATGCATCTGCGTATTTTGCTGATGTGTTTTTTTTCCTTTTTTTTTTTCTTCGTGTGTACGTGCACGCCGCTGCTTGTGTATGCGTGTGTGTGTGTTTTCTGCTGCCCGTGTGTATGTGTGTGTTGCCAACAGAAGCTATTGACTTGTTGTAAAGCCGCGGTCCTTGAGAGTATTTATGAGCAGGGAAGCGGAGCAGCTCGGTGGCATTTTCCTGTCGCTGAAGCAGAACGACTCTCTCGACTCTCCCTCTCCGCTCTGACAGCCTCCGCTGAGCCAAGAGACACGTTTCCCAGAGTTCTCAGTATTTCCTCGTCTTTATCCATCCACAGCTATCTGACAAATCCATATGGAAACTTATTGATGACAAGTATCGAACCGGTGCAGAGATGAGCTCTAATAGATCTTGAAGTGAACTCTGGTTTCCATCTCAAACAGTCTGATTGGATTATATTATGGGTTACAGTGACAGCATGATTGTTGCTTGTTCTGCCACGGACACGTTCGCCCATGAGCCAAAACAATACGACCACTGACGAATAACAGAACATCCCAATGCCATGGCTGCTGTAAGGGAACATTTTGTCCTCAAAGTTGATTTTAAAAGCAAAAAAAAAAGACAATTGTGAGGATTTCAGTGAATTTGATATCATCAGGGTCAGAAATGACGAAGTACAGTGATCAGGATCTTGGTCTTGACTCAATCTCGGTCCCTTAAAATATTGGTTTTGATTTAGTCTTGATCTGGACTTGGTCTCTGATAAATACAACAAAAATGTTCTGAAAGGAGCAGGAAGAAGCATTATCTTGGTCTCGGTCTCTTAAAGTGCTGGTCATGGGATGCTGTGTTTCTGGTCTTGTTTTGGGATCCTATGGTTAGGTGATCTCAGCCTCTGGCGAGGTGATCTTGACTACAACAGTAATCACAACATCTCCATACTTGCAGTTAAGGGAGGTCCTGGTCTTCTCAGCGCCCAACAGTATCCTGAAAACACCATGCCTGAGTTCCAAAGCTGGTCTTGGGGTTGGATATCCTTCACGGAGGGCTGAACCACCTGCAGATGAGGCTGATTTAAACTCAGAGGGGAGGTGTGACCAACCGTTTTCTATGAAGTCATTGAGAAACCTGATGTACTCTACTGTGACTTGATTACACATGACAGGGTAACACGAATGAGAAAAGACCGTTTTTCACATTGCCCTTGTTCTTTATTTCTGGAAAAAAAAAGAAAAAATCTTAACAGGAAAGACGTGATAGAAATCCCATGACACAAACATTGTATAATCATGCGTTTGACGTTTTCTACATGAAGACAGAAAACTATCAGGGGAACATTGCATCTGTTTACAGACACACTGATCTGGATGAATCACATTATTGAAGCAAACAGCGTCATGTAATATGCTTCATCAGATGACAACAGTTATCTGATTATAAGAAATCAATCAGCTTCAGACACCTTGATTTTCCCCCAGTAATTAGATGTTTTTGTGCAGATATACCCTTTAATCTGATTCCTTTGTTTACAGTTCTGCAAAACAAAGGTCGAAAAGAGATACGAGAACAAAAAAGACAAAAGAAAGTTGACAGAAAAACCACTTAAGAAACGAGAAGAGGAGTTTTTGTGAAAAGAAATCCCTGAACATAGCTAATGCTGTAAGCCTGTCACCTTGTTCAACGAGACCACGTGCTCTCGTTTCTGAAGTGCATGTAAACACACTGGATCTCGTTACTCCCAGCCTTCACATTTTCACGGTCAAGTCTTGAGGTGTCTGGTGGCTCATCTTCTAATCGTAAGGTTTGTTATAGTCCCATAAATGTGAGAAAGCGTGGCTCAAGTGAGTCCGCAACATGTGACGGAGAAGTTCAGGATGCTTCATCAGATGAGGTTTAAAGAATTTGGGGGGAAAAAAAAAAAAAAACAATTTTAGTGGTAAATAAAGAAAGTAGTAGATGCTGCTGCTGCTGTGACCGAGGACAGGAAGTGAGGGCCAGGTTGAGAAAGCCGCCTCTCACTGTCCACACCTCTTATTACCACCTGATTACTGATTGCCTGCAGGTTGCAAACCTGTGAAGAACTGAAAGAAGCAGCAGGGAGAGAAAACTGCAACCAACACAAAGGAACGTCACAGGGTTCGATTTCCATCCCACCCTGTCCATGTGTCTCTCAGCAAGACACTGCTTCTGATGGAGATCGGATGCTGTTTGTGTGTGTGTGTGTGTGTGTGTGTGTGTGTGTGTGTGTGTGTGTGTGTGTGTGAATATGGCTAATGACGTAAAGTGCTTTGAAAAAGCGGAATATGACTGATGTCCTTTTGCTGCTGCTGACTCTGATGTTGGACGGTGGGCATCGTCCACTAATGACTGCAGATGAAGATAATTCCACCTCATATCTCTTAACAGAACAAGAAAATAAAAAGGAGGAAAAAAAATCCTTTTTTGGAAAAAAAAATTGGCCACACTCCAGCTTTTAAGCAGGATTTTGTAAGTTCAGTGAATATGCAAGTTTTCTTTTTTAGTATTGTGATTATATGCTAAGTACTGAAAATCCTTCATCAATGCTTATTCCTATGCAGACTGAGGTCTGCCTGCCCATTTCTAAATGTGTTTGTAGGTTTATCTAATACTTGGTGGGATGATTTGTAAAACTATGATTTATTTTCTTGCTTAGGTTTAGTAGAATAAGGTCAGAGTTTGATCATTTTGAGGAAGTATTTGATACAGAACAGACGATGAAAACACATCATTCTGAAAAGGGTTCAGGTCAGAATTTTCACACCTTTAATTTTGTTTGCCTTGCTTGCAAAATGCAGTTTTGAGAGCGGACCAAAGGCCTGGACAATGCGACGCATTTGATTGGTCTGGACCAACGAAAGCAGACGCCCCGGTAGACACAAGCAACCGCAATATATAGTCTTCTGACCGTCTATTAATGAGCGCCTGCACTTCCTCATCACTCCACCTCTGCCCAAAAGACACTTTCCAGCTCTTTCTTTGTGAATCTGATTCCTCTGTCTCGCATCTTTGGCTTTGTTTGTTTTGCATTGTCTCCACGTCACGCTGTCTCGCTGTAGTAGCTGGAAAGTCTGCAGGCAGGAGAGCTGAGAATCACGGTTTGAAAGGGACCAGAGCTCCCCGGTAAGACCCAGATCTGAGCTCAGGGGAGTTTATACCCGTGCACAAATGAAAGAGTTTCCCAGAATGTCTGTGAAGTGATCTGAGGTCCGGATCAAAAAGGGCTGGAGTGAGAATGGACTGGGAGTCATGACACTCTGGGGGCCGCCATTGTTGGCATTGTCCATCTACTCGTGCACGTGCAGAGAAACTATTTTCCACAGTTACGTTGCGCATGCACAGTAGTTTTCAAAAAGTTGCATTTTCATCGACTCTGAGCACTGTTGTCATGTAAACACACACCCAAAACACTTATCTTGGAAACAGAGCCTTGAATAAGAGAAGGAGCACCTTTTCTGTGGAGCGATTTACAAGAATGTGTTGCAAAAAAAATATAACACTCATTGTTGTTGGGTCAAAAATACCTGACGCAATGGCTTTGAGTCGCATTAATAATGAGAAATGAGCAAAGATTTCCAAAGTTTTCCTCCACCATCGTAAATAAAGTCATATTTCTTTCCAATCAGTCTAAGATTTCTAATGGGCCGTTCCGTTTCCTGCTTCAGACCATTTTTGCAAGCTTGCAGCAGCTTTCAGTCATCAGATTTAAGATCGCGCTGTAATTTGCAGTCACGCTCGGGCAGTTTTGTGGTTTCCGGGCCTCCATACGTCTCCTGGCTGGCTGTGCCGAGACGAGAACGCCGTTGGTGGATGACAGATCCAGACATGACCCGCAACAGATGCACGGCTTAATTTCCTGTGCAGACCCTAATGGAGACAAATGGACGAGCGGGGAAGCGACAGAAGGTGTCTCACATCTATATTCATCCACGTTTTCCAAAACTCCTGTCCTCGTCGTGTTTGTCTCTTCCCGTCGACCGCGGGGCGGAAACCTGCCGCCGCCTGCTGCTCTCTGACAAAGTCTGAGCAGAGGTTTAGTTTCTGACGAGTGTTTCAGAAGACCTGGAACTTATCCTGAGTTACATACATACGTTCTACAATAAACACACCAGTAAACGGTGAATTATAACAAAGTGTGTGTGGGTTCTCTGGAAACTTTTCAGCTTGTCGGACATGAAAAGGAAGAAGTCAAAGGGAGAACCGACCGTCGAGCTGCTGCAGTCCTGAAGACGCTTCAGCTTCACAGCGCAGAGACCACAAAGGCTTGTGTGGAAACGGTGGTCTGAGGGGTGAAATCTGAGGGAAAGGGAGATCAGATGCCTTCTCAGCATGGTTTCTATCCTTTGGTTTTTTTTGAAAGAAATGCTTGAAAGAAGTTTAATTTCTCATGACACTTGCGGCGAGACGTGATTTAAAAATAATAAGGAGTTTGTGATGAATAAAACGGGCAACCATGTAAACTCCGGTGAATATTTTGCACACCGTCGCGCTCTCATCCATGCTTCAAGCCCATGGTTTTTTTTTTTCTATTTTAATTTTATTTTTTTGCCAAAACTTTCCATCTATGGAGCCAACACACTCATCTGAATGATCCTCACGTTTGTTATCGAGCTCTTAGTTCTTCCTGCATCGGTGTAATTAAAACGTCAAGAACTGACAGGAACTTCCTCAGGTGCTCTCAGAAACATTTTGTGTTGTAATGTTTGAAGGGAACGCTTTACGTGGTTTCATGTTAGCACATCGCTTTAATATTTTTGTTTTGCTAAAGTCTCGTGTGGAGTTGTCAAAAACTCTGTCATGGCTTGTGTCATCTTCCCAGAATTCTTGCCAATAAGTTTGAAGCTTTATTGACTCAGGAAGACGTTACAATCATTCAGACGCCACTTAAAAGAAAGTTAAAGGAGAAGTGTTTTTACCAATAACTACGATAAAACATCAACCGTTCCAACAGCGCTAATGCAGAGTGGAGAATGTTTAGTGGAGGCCATAAATATATGGAGCCAACTTTGCTTAAGTATTTCTGCTTGCTGCATCATTAAAATCCCCATTTTCATGCAACTAATTGATCTGAACCAAATCAGATAAATATGCACTTATTATAGCTTTCACTGCCTGGATCATTTATTTAAAATTACCATGCCTTCAAATATAGGATTTTTTATTTCTCTGTATACTTTGATTAGACTTTCTCTTTTAATATTAGAAAAAATGTGACAAAATCGTATTGTCTTTGACTTCTGACCTCCACTTTGTTCCACCTGCAGCTCGGCAGCAGTGTTTTTTTTTTTTTTTCCCTTTCAGTTTAATTCCTCAGTGATTAGTGAGCAGTAGGTGGATGGCTAATTGCTTCCAGCCCTTTTTAATGACACGGCGTGAACTTCTGCCTTTGAATCCTAAATGAGAGCTGGCTCTCATGCGCACAAACAACAATAAAAGATATTTAACAGTAATTGTCTGGCAGCAGCAAAGGGAGGGTGACATTTCCGAGCGTGGCGTCGCCACTAATTGAGCTCCGCCGTACCTGAAGATTTATGAAGGAGTGGCGAGACGTCCTCCGCTCTGCAAGGACGCTCTGGAGAAAAGACAGCGAGGAGGACGGAGACTGAGCGTATGCGAGAAAGGTGTACATTCAGAAGCAAGGTTGCTATTTTTTAGAAATCTGCCGGTAACTGCAGCTCTTGGAAAAAAGAAATCCGTTTCCAGAGATGACAAAGCAACATTCAATCGCTGAAAAAGAAGAGGCCGCCCAGCACATGTGAAGCCTTAAACACTCTCCGGCACTTTTCTTCTGCACTTGAAACATCTCTGCTCTACTTTTCCTCCACCTTTCCCATTATTAACACACACTTTCAGACACTGCACAGGCAAACACACACACACACACACACACCCACCGAGCGACCTCCATTCAGTAGCAGTGAGGTCAAATTTGACTCAACAGCTGTAATTTTGGATTAATGCGCCCGGGTTTGAAGGTGGAGTGTCTGTGTAAATGTGGATAAACATTAGCTTAAAGGGAGGGGGTGGAAGGGGGGGCGGGGGGCTAGGAAAAAAAAAATTCTGTTTGAGATGCCGAAGGTGAAATCCATCTGGGGGCCCCCCGAGTGCAGGCGGATTTCGCTCCGCTGCGTCTGCTCAACAGATGGGTCACATCCAGTGTCATTTAAACAGCGTTTACTGAGCTGATTTACTAAGCTCACTGCAAACAGTCATGGCGTCTGTGCGCGTTTTCAGCTGAGCACACAGATGCATCGCGGCGCCGCTAATAGCTGAGGTTTATGAAGACGGCTGGCATCGCGCTGCTCCCCGCCGAACCCTCGCGGAGCCGGGTGGTTTAATGAAGACAGCACGTGCAGACACATGCCATCAGCGTCAGGGGGAAGAGAGACTGCGTCTCGCCCGGAGGTCTTCTTTGTTCCTGCTCGTATTGCATATGAATGTGTTTATTTTATTAAGCTGCGGTAAAACAACACCCGTCCCTCAGTGCACCTGCTCCGTGATCAGAGATCCAGAAGATCCCAGCTGAAATTGACCTTTGGCTAAGCCCCGCCCTCAACGGCAAACCAACCAATGGCATTCAACTACCAACTTCTGGGACATTCTCAGTGTAAAACTCCACTTGACACAATTTACGATGTGCCTGGGACGCCTGGAGCTGCAATAGCGATGCAAGTTACCCTGGAAGAACGAGCAACGAGGTTTATTTTACCCTCTTTGTCATGTTCAGTCTCGTCACATCATATCAATAACAAAACTCTGGCAGCGTTGAGCTTCCTCAAGCTGGCCGCCCAGCTCACCTGATGGACGTTAGACGAGGCTTCCTCCTCTTGATTTGGGATCTGAAGGAGTCACAGTTGTCGCAAAATACAACGCTTTTCTGATGGCAGTCCTTCTTTGTCTTTCTGGATGCTGCAGCTGACTTCAGCCTGCCTCCCTGCTGGAACAGTCCAAACTCCTGAAGCGGCTCTTCAAACATCTCCGTTGCTCTTAAGATACCGAGATAAAAGCATGCAGTCAGCTGGACGGCTTGTCTGAGTTAACAACAGTAGCTAAAGGGGGCGGAGTTTAGCCAAAGGTCTGCAGAACAAAATGCAGGACACAGTCTGAATGCACAGTCCACTCTGCGTCTGTTTCAAGAGTGTGGATCAAACATGTTAATTTGCCTGCAAATAGAGTGTGTTTTTTAAATGAGAGTTTTGTTTGTTACAAGCTGTTGACATGAGAATCACCAGCTGGAAACTGCAATGACTCTTCCTCTGAGTCTGGTTCTTGTTGTTGAAATGGAGTTTTTCCTTTACTGCTCCCTCAGTAAGTAGTTGGGTTTTGCTCTGTTAATGTGTCTGGACACGGCTGTGTCATACATGGTGCTTTATAAATAAAACTGATTTGATTCAGTCGCGTTGTGGTACAAAAAGTATGAGCACCGTGGAGATGGACGGAGTATCTCTGGTCCTGCAGATCTTCCGTATTTGTTCGCTGCAAAACCTTGAAGTGAGTTCAGGTCTGAGCCTCGTTCCATTAGAAGTTAGTCAGCACTTCTTCTTCTATCGGATTCACATTTACAGACAAATGGAGTAAATGAAAGAAGGTAAATCAGGAGGAGAGAACAGTGGAGCAGTTAAAGCGAAGCCGCTCACGTTCAGCTGGGAATCGTAACGTTCCAGTGAATTACAGAAATGTCCTTTCCCAAAGTTTTTATGGCCTTCCTGCTTTACAGCCGCCGCTCCGGCCCCACAGGAACTGTTTGGAAAAATTAAAGCGAGCTGCTGCTGCCGCCGCCGCTCGAAGGTTCAGGGATGAGAGCCGCAGACACGACGGGGACAGGGGAAGCTGGGGGTTTTTTTTGCGACACTGTGATGGATTTAACACATCAGAACTCACAGCGATGTTCATAGAGAAGGACAAACATCTGAAAAGACTTGATGAAAAAATCCTCAAGGTTCAACTTTTCACATGTCCTCACATCTGTCTGCATTTTAAGGCTGACCATGTGAAGTTGTGACAAAATATAACTTTTAATATGGAAAAAAATGGAAAAAAAATACAATTTTACATTTTTTATCAAAGTGACATACAACATTTACTCTATTACGTTTATTTCGGTGACTTTTACTTGGGTACAATTCTTGGAAAAATAAATTTTTTCTCTGTTTCCGTCTTGCAGTAATCAATAATACAATATCTTTGGCCATTTTAAATGTAACAAAGTCAAAAAGTTGTGCTTTCTCCATTTACATGGAGGCTCAGTCAGAGCATTTTCAAAAAGCTGCGTTTCCAGTGTCTCCGTAAACTTTGGATCATGCAAAACAGACGCCAAAAACACAATGACAGTTTGCTGAATTCATGTGAAAATGTTGTTTTTCGGTGCATTTCAGTGTCTTTAAACATTTTTTTCTCTGCATTCAGGAAAAATACATGTTCATGCTTTTTGCCAAGAATCTAATCTCGTCATCATATATTTTAAAGCACTCGCTTTAAGTCGTCAGAAGCTTTTGTGACACCCTGAGCTCTGCAGTGAGTCGACTAAACTGTAGAACAAAGACCGCTGGCGAGGTTGTTTTAACAGTCACATGAAGCTAAGTCATTGTTACACATGATTCATTTTGTCCTTGCAGTCGTACTGGGAAAACTATACTGAAAGGCTCGACTGAAAGGTGCTTTATTTTTTTTTCTTATTTTAACCTTCAGCTACATAATCACATCTTTCAATGCACACACACACAGACACACACACACACACACACACACACACACACACACACAAAGAAAAAAGTCCGTATTTAAGGCTGATCACACAGTTTGAATAAAAAAAAAAACTACTGAGATGCTGGAGGAGTCTGCCTGAGGGCAATAATAAAACAAGACATTTACAAGAAAACACAATAACTTTCCTCTTTAGCAGGGCTTTTAACAAATAAAACAACTAAATATCCGTTAATTTCATTCTTGTTCATTGTATTTATCTTGTTTGTTCAAGCAACTTTACTGTCTTTTTCTCAAAACTACTTATTTGTACATCTTAAATTAGATCAAAATAATAATTGGATAATGATTTTTTTTTTACTGTAAATCTGTTAATAATATACATTTTAATTATTTTCTTTTATTCTGTTTTACCTTGTTCTTCTAGTAAATATTTGATACATTTTTTTTTTTAAATTAATCCCTCTCTGTTCAGCATGAACGTTACTTTTCTTTCCAAATATATTTAGTGTTCCCTGATCCTGTTAATTGTTTTGTTTGGTCATATTGTCACTGTCTGTCTCTGTGAAACACTTTCAATTGTACCAACCTGCTAGAAAACGATGAATAAACTCATATTTGTTGGTTTGATCCATCTTCTAAACTGCTTCCCTGGATCATGACCTGCATGATTATTGTTATATTTTTGTATTTTCATATAGAAAGCATCTGTTGACTCATTCGGTTGATGTGGGCCATTAAATATGCTGCTTCTAGACGGCGTATTGAGGTGTGAACAGCTTTAACACAGTAGTTTTCCTTTGCTTCAGGCCGTTTCCACGTTTCATGCGAGAACACTTTGTTTTTGCTCTTTTGCTCCAGAAAAGTTTTGCATTTGTATGGTTTGAAGTCGACATGTGTTTACAAAGGAACAGCAGAAAACAATGTAGTTTTTATGTTGTGCCACTAGATGGTGCTGTTGTTGTGTAAATGAACACACAATCAACAAAAGTTGACTTTTTTCAGCTAAAAACATCATGTAAACAGGACTTTCTGTAGGCACATAAACACTAAATAATACTGTTCATATTGTGAAGATTTTAAATTCCCAGTCGAATGTTCTCTCCTATGTTTTTCCACCAGACTGGTTTCTGAGACGGGATCCGACTCGCGGCTGCGGTGAATGAAACACTGACACTCCGGGCCCGATTGATTTTCAGAGTCCGATTCCTCCTTAAGCAGACATCACTTTGCATCAACGATACTCGCAAACCGAAGCATCACGAGTGGGAAAATACATTTCTCAGCCGGGTTGCGATGACGTGTGTGGAATGTGATCAGTGAATCATTTCAGGTTCATCAGCTCCCGGAGTGTTTCATCGATCCGCTCATCAGTCAATCAGCCTTAAAGAGGATCGCACCTCTGGGTGTTTGCGCTAATAATCACCCTGCAGGCGTCCAGCAGCTACATTATTAAGTTCATACCCGGCGCCTCGCCCATGCTGCTCCCTCATTGGCCGACGTCTCGCCCCCCTGCCCCCTCCTCCCTCGCTCCCTCGCTCCTCGCCGGCTGTCACAGCCAGGCGGTGCTTGGTTTTCATTATGCCGCCCATTGATCTGCAGGACCAAGATGGAGCGGCCTTCTAATGGCCGCCGACTGGCAGCGTGTCGGCCTGTCCGTCCTCCTCTACCTCCTCCGCCATCATCATCATCATCATCCACTCCTCCTCCTCCTCCTCCTCCTCTACAGAGAGAGAGAGGAGGGAAGCTCACTTATTTCTTTATTTCACAGGGATAAACACGGAGGGAAAAAAGAAAATGAGGAGCAGTTTAAATAAATCGAAGCAGATCAGAAGAACCACAAGGGCAAGAAATAAGGCAATTTATATAGCAAGTACTTTCTTTACAAATGTGTGGCAGAATGTCTTATAGAAAAAAAAAAAAAAACATTAGCAGATGGTCTGCAATACATAAATATAAAAAAGTTACCGAAAAACTTGAAATAAAAAAATGTACTACACTTTGTTTTCCTGAAATGGCTGATGACATGCATGCAGCTGACAGCAGCAAATATAAAAAATAAGGAACAACAGAAGAAAAACGGGTTATACAAGACCAGAGAATAATGAAAATGACCTGTACATGAAAACACTGTCAACTGATTCATTAAGATCCCGCATGACTGCAGGAAACAGATTCCAGTTTGTGTGCATTTTGTTGGTGATTTACTAAGAATAACATCATGAGCTACATCAAAAAGGAGAATTTAGATGAGGGCTTTGCATACTTTAGAGCCTGTTTACACCAGGATGCTCAGCTGGAGGTATCGCCTCTGTGATGGATCGACTGCCAAGAAGCCTCAAGCAAAGAAAATGTGGAGTTTTACGTGTTGGAGGGGAGGGATGCTGAACATGTCTGAGAGTTGCGGCAAAAAAAATATGAGGCAATCAAGGACACGAGCTGTCACACAGTCTGAAATGAGGCACAACATGGAAACAGTCTTTTCAAAAGTCCACAAATAAAAGCCGTGGAGGGCCAATTGAGGAGATGTCTTTTGAGCAATTTAAGCGGCTGTGGTGCGCATGCACAGTACCAGCATTTCTGAAAAGTTGCACCTTGTAGGTCATTTTCAAAAAGCCGTACTTTCAGTGTTTCCTGTCAGCCTTGGGAAGTTTCCTGGTTTCACTTGAAAACTGTCACGTAAACAAACAAACTCGTCTCCCCTCACCTTCATGCTCATGTCTCACGTCTGCGTTTGAATTGGTTCCAGCTTCACCTTCCAGAAACAAACTGCCTCGAGCAAGTCTTTATGAATCATGTGTTTGGTTCCTCAATTTCAAATTAAAAAGATCGTTGAGTCACATAAATGCTGATGACACATGGCCTGGTGAAAAACACAGCGACACACTCAGAGAGTCGTGGAAATTGCTTAAATGTCACTCAGATAAATGTAAAAAGTAGTCAACAATTTAAATAAACCGGTACTGTATTTCTGCAAATCTAACACTCAGGATGTCAACAAACAACAACAAAAAAAAGCAGGCCAAAGCCCGTCAGGTCGGATGTTTCCCAGATGGGCTTCCTATTGAATTAAGCGAGAGATTTGAGCCTGATTATCCCTGGGAGATCTGGGTAACTTCACCTGAAACTGGATTACCGAGTCCTGCTCAGGCTCTACCTGCCACTTTACATTCACTCAGCTTTGACAAACAAAAGATGCTCCCATACATACATTTACCAGGCCATTAAAAGCTTCTTTCATTTCTACTCAAAGCATTTTGTGCTCCGAACTTCTTCAACCTGACCGCTGAGCCCTCACGTCTCTGCGACACTAATTTTAATACCTCCTCCGCCCAGTTTTCTCTTCCCGCAGAGACGAGCGCTTGAGACTTTCTCTTCTTTTCCTCACCTCCTCCTCGTACCTTTCACACTTCCCAACACTTTGACTGATGCCCGTCTTCCTCCTTCACACTCTTCATCCTCTCCTCCTCCTCCACTGTCTGCTGGCGGGGCCCCAGAGACGGCGTCGGCGGCCCCCGCTGGGACGCCTCCCATCAATATTCCAGCGGAGTCTGGGCAGGTCGAGCCGGACGGCTTTTTGGCTGCCGGTTCAGTTCGGAGGAGTCTGACTATTGTTGCGTCTAACGTATGAGAAAGAAGAGAGAAATCCGAAGAAATGAAGGTAAAAATATAGACTGGGAGGATAAAAGCATAATCACTGCTATTTTCAGTGAAGACAATTTTCCAATGTGTCATTTAAAATCAACTGCAGCCGAAGAACAGCTCCTTCATTTGTTTTTCCATTTTCTGCACAGCCTCACCGCACACACCAATATTTTAACACCGACGTCTAGAACAACTTTACACGACTGTTTAGGCAAAAATAACCCCTCTAAAGACACAACAGGTGAACAGGTAATGATATCAGAAAGCTCACAGTGCACCAAAATATAACAGCTACATACGCATAGCTTGAATATTTGTGATTATGAAGGGGTATTGATCTGTACTTTCTGCCTAAATGTAATATCTATATGAGGGATTGAGATTTAAATTTCCCCTGTCCGGGTATTTAGATTTAAAGCTGTACTAAGTACCTCTGTACCCACGTTACACCATCACAGTAATTTTTACTAAAGCACGGATGTGTAAAGCAATCCGTTTTTGTTTCTTTCATTGTTACCCTTTATTAGCTACTTTCACCACCCTCAGTCCAACAGCCACAAAATCATTTGACAGCAAGTTAATATAAAGTAGCTGTTAGAAAGCCAATATGGCTTTACATTAGGACTGATCATTTCTCTCCCTGAAGTAATAATTCTTCATTATTTTGTAAGTTTATTAGAAATACTATCGACTTGATGTCATTGAACGCATCTTAGATAAAAATATCCTGAATGTGGTGTTAGAGTTAGACCATAAACTTCAGCCGACATCCAGATAATAGAGCGTCTTCCTCCATTCTACCTGTGAAGATGTCTAATAATAACATTTTCTTTCTCAGTATGGAAACACTGCTCAGTGTAAAACAGTTCAGCAGAACTCCACTGCAACTTAAGGAAGCAACAAATAGTTTAATTAAAACCTTTGCGACGAGCTCCACCAACACTAAACACTGTTATCTGTGTAATTGCAGATATTATCATAGACGTTTCACTCTGTGTGTGTGCGTGTGTGTGTGTGTGTGTGTGTGTGTGTGTGTGTGTGTGTGTGTGACAAGTCAACACACTGCTTTACATCCTGTCTTTTATGAAGCTTTTATCTTTATTGGAGGGTCAGAAGGGGTCGGATAAGTCAACCAGGAAATCTCACTTTGGTGAGATGGACTCGTCCTTTATCTGAAACCTCTGCTTTACCGACAGCTCTGCTCCGTCCTGTCGCAGTCGCCATTAAATCCTGCATTCAGTCCTTCTGTTTGATAGTGATTAATCCAATTTAGCCGCTATTTAGTGTGGAAATGATGTGAACTTCATTCAAGTCTTTTTGAGCTTTTCTCTTTTTTTCAATCCGGCTTTGATGAGAAAGTGAAAATGGAGGAGAGCGACTGAAGGACGAAGGCAGACCTTCAGAAGTCAACAGTCAGAGCGGAGACAAAGAGAGAGGCTGACAAAGACGGAGAGTAATTAAGAGAAGTTATCAGTGAGACGTCCAAACAGAAAACCAGCGAGCCCATCTGGTTTCTGGGGTCAGAACTCTCAGCCTCTGGAGATTTCACCCCTCCAAACAAAAATCCAATTCTGACGATAATGCGATCCCATTGATACGTGATGATTTGACGTTCTGCGGACAGTCTGCCTAATGAGCAGGCGCTTGCTCTCTGAAAGGAGCAGCCAGCTGAATCAAAGACGGAGAGAGAATTTTTTTCTCCACGGGAGACAAACTCTGACTCCCATCTGGGCCCCCGAAAACGTCCCGCCCGCCCGGCTCCAGATAACATTGAAGCCACCACAGATTAGAAGAAGGCTCGGCTCTGCAAACAGCTCCAGCAGAGACTCGCCGATCTGCTCAGAAGAGCCAAAAAAAGGAAGCGAGAGGAGAGAAACACTGGCAGCGTCCTCTGTTCCTCCAGCAGCAGTTATCAGTTTGCGAGTTCGACGGGAACTTGGCAGCGCGGCGCCGCTCGCCGGAGTTTTCTCTTCCTCTCTCTCTCTCTCTCTCTCTCTCTCTCTTCCCCCATGATGCACCTGGCTAACTTCCATGCAGGTTCAACTTTCACCCTGCGAAGGTTTCTCGGTTCCCGCATGTAGGAGTGTGAGACGCGGCGTCAGCGCTGACCTGCTGTTCCCGCGCAATAATATCCCGGCTTCAGAGGAAGCGGCGTCCACGCTACCAAGCTGCTGTTTTAGGAGTTTGGCTCCGGCTTTAAATCGGCGCCGTCTGAAGGAAGCGGCAACAGCTGTGATGAAGTAACACCGGCGCCCAAGTTCAGACACAAAATAAGTTCCTGCTGGAACTTGGATAAGGTCTTTGATTAGAATATAATTTTGTTTTACAAGGCGAGGGAAAAACTGTTTTCATCCAGTACATAAATGGCCCGACAGACACAGCCGTGGATGTTTTCTTTTCTCTCAGCCTTCGTCAGCCTCTAAAGTTCACCTCCTTCTGGAAATAATCATTAAGATTGTTATAAAACCCCCGTAAGTACAATCTGAGAGATTGTCAACAAGCAATTTAAGGAAACAGAATAGAAAAAAAAAAAAAGAGGAGGAGGAAGAAGAGTCTGTTAAATCCTCACTGCTGCAATCATGGTTTAGTGACTGTAAACAGGCATAAGAGTTATTACTTTGCTGTTTATTCAACACCAAAAGAACACACAAAACAGGAACAAGGTGGCGAGAAAAATAAAGAACTGAACATGAACACGAACACAGACACCCAATGTTTTTGATTGGATTGTATTTAGTTCGCCATGTTTGTGCAGGAGGAACCATGTAGAGACTTAAAGTCTCTCCTGCAAGTCAGTCCTGGCTAAGATATAGCAGGAGTAGGAGAGCTCACAGTCACAAACAATCCTGAAATCCAGATAAACCTTCGTTAAAACAAAGGAAATCCTGTTGAGCTTAACACCAGCTGATTTCGTTGGAATCCAAAAACAACCAAAATAAACTCCAGTTCCACCAAACTCCAGTCTGCAGCTCACATGTGTGAATGGAAGACTGTTCCCCAGTCTGTTAAATACATCCACAAATACACTAGAAACATGTAAACCAGCGCTTTACACATTAAAGAGCATCAGCGCATAAAGAAGTATATATACGCAAAACAGCCAAAACATTAAGACCACTGATCTGAGAGAGCCATGGTTCCTTTTGCAGGAAGTGATTGTTTTGCAGTGATCACTGAGCATCAGAACGAGTCTGATGAGTAAAGTTTCTTTGTGAATGTGATGCATTATGGGAAGAAGACAAGCAGGTGATGAAGTGTGCTGCTTTGACTAATGTTCTCCTGTGAGGTGAAGGGGAATGCTGAAGGGGGTCAACTCACGGAAAGCAAGGATTTTCAAGTCATCCAGCCGGAAAACCTCCACTATCATTCCTGTGCCCCACAGCTAGCCTCCGCAACTACCAGCCAGTGGCGCTCACACCGTGGATTACATTTAACACAATTCTCTGCTCTTGGTCTAGTGAGGAAACTGCTGAACCTCGGTCTACCTCACTCCACATGCCTCTGGATTAAGGTCTTTCTGTCAGAGCGCCCACAGAGGGTCAGGAGTGGCCCCCACACTCTCAGCAGTCGGAGACTTCCGCTTCCTGGGAGTCCACATCAAAGAGAAGCTGACCTGGAACTACTATTCTATACAGCTGTTAAAAAGGACACAAAAAAGACTCCACTTCCTGAGAATTCTCAGAAAGAATAACATCAGTCAGTGACTGCTTGTGTCCACCATGGAGAGCACCCTCACACTCTACCTCCATATGTAGTTCGCCAGCTGAGCGGTGGCAAACAGGATCGAGCTCCAGAGGGTCACCAAAACGGCAGAGAAGATCATTGGGTGCCGCCTTCTTCGTACACTGGAGGACCTTCATGGCACTCACTGCCTCAGGAGAGCGAGCAGCATCCTGAAGGACTCCTGCCACCCGGAACACTCCCTGCTTCAGCTTCTGCCGTCTGGAAAACGGGACAGAGCCTTCAAAACCAGGACTAAGAGGCTGAAAAACAGCTTTTTTCCAACTGTAGTTGGAGCCTTGAATGCCACTTTCTATTAGCATGTGCACCACCTCCAATATGTGCAATATTTTTAACTGTACATACATATACTGCCTAATGATTTCTAAACCATCTATTTTCCATTGTGATTCACATTCGTGTTTTCATGTTGTTGTAGTTTAGAAATGTATTGTATGTCTCTGCACTGTATGCACTTCTTGCAATGACAGTAAAGCTAATCCAATCATTACTCAGTAGGAGGGAGATTTTTATTGAGCTTCTTTACACCAAAAAACTGATTCCTGAACTAATAACACCAGAAGAAACAGAAATACATTAGCCAACATGCAGACAACTGCTCAAAATAGAAGTTTGAGACTTGTTAAAGCTAGGGTCGGCGATCTGAATGAGATACATTTTTTTAAATACTGGTTAAAATGATCTTTATGACCCAATGGGAAGCAATTCATAGCATGTTTTTAAAGTAGTTTGGAAAATATCCACTATCTACAGCAGGAGTAAAACGGAAAAACAGCAACCAATAGTCTTGACGGGACAACTGTTTTTAAACCAATCAAATCCCTTCGCCGTTCGACCCGCCCCCTGCGCGTACATGTCAATGGCGTGCACTGACCCTGGTTCAGTGCACACGTAGAAGGACGGAGCGTCGTTGCAGAACGGCAGAGAAGAATGTTTGGGGGTTTACTTACCGTTGAGTGCGCCATAACTTGGCGTAGTGCAAATAAAGAAAAACGAAGAAACGAATCGCTTACCGCGAATGTCTCCGCGCCTACGCTCCCAACAGGAGCTCCTCCAGTGGGGTGGGAGCTGGGCGGAGCCTTGGGGAGATGCTACATTCGTCCTACATGCTAGTTTTCCAAGATCGCCAACCCTAACTTTAAGTATGCTAATGCTAATCACAGTTATTGTGGACACATGCTAATGTTAAGCTAAGGCCTTTCAATAGCAACCACGAGTGGGAAAACATGAAAACGACACTGTTTTCAACATTTCAGTTTGTTTGTTTGTTTTTTGTACCAATGTAAAACTTCCCCCCCACCAAAAAAAAAACAAAAACAAAAATGCAAAAATGAGGCGTTTTCACCTGAAACACTGTCGCATAAATGGGGTCTCCGTAATTGATTGGAACAATCTAATGAGAACCGCGGTTACAGATGTCCAGCTGTCACTGTGATGTTGAATTGACGAAGTGTTAGTTTGCAACATAACATTGAGAACACCAGTGATGAAGAGCATCTTTTCAGTATGTTGACGGCATGTTTTTCTTTTCTACGGTGCCTCAGGTTTTTCCTTTACTACAGTCGTCAACATTTGTTCCAGCTCTGGAAACAAATATGAAAATATTTCAGATATATTCCAAAATACAAAGACGATTCATTTTGAGCCAGATCACGACACACACCATGACGCAATCCATATTAATATCAGTCACCTCCCTTCAGAGTTAATATGTGGAGCCCTTTCGTGGTGTTGAATGCTTTATGAACTAAATATTTCACTCCGAGTCTCATTATGGCTTTCACCATTGTATTTAACTCTGGGCTCCGAGCTTCCTCTGATAAATTTCTCTGCGGAGGAGAAGCCAGCGGCTGGCACGACGAGTCCATCCATTTATTCTGGGGAAGGTTTTTCAGCTTCCTCCACCTCTGCTGCTGTTAATTCCTGAGATCTGTCCTTTTCTCTGACATTTGCACAAATGCTAAAGGGCCCGGGCTGTTTGCCTTCCGCCATGATGGAGGACGAGCGGTCTGGCTCGGTGGCAGCCGCAGAGAGCTCGACATATGAATTCAGCCCGTTTTTCCTTCCACATGCACGAGGCCCGGGGATGAAATCCATCTCTCTGTGATGAGACAATGATTTGCTGAGCTCCATTGTGGCTGTAGAGAGGCAGCAGAGGGGCGAATTTGCATGTAAATGCGCGAGGAAATGATTCCGCTGCAACAGCGAGGCAACGCGCCTCTGCTTTACCTCCTGTGTTTGCCCTGCCACCAGAAAACACATCGGCTTACAAACGCGCGTGTGATCTGAATGAAATACATCTACATTTTAGATTTCAGCGCCCCTGCAGAGGATGCTCGCAGCTGCACTGACCACTGATGGGACCAGTGATTGCTCCTTTTCATCACTCCTTCAGTTTAATTGTTGGTGCTTTTGAAGAAACCTTGCTGCATTTGCTCTCTTTAATCTGACACCATTTAATGCAGCACTTCAATGAAACTGCACTCCATAAATAATTGCTGCAAACGATGTAGACATTGTTTTCAGTTATTGATGGCATTAAAAAAGGCTAAACATTTAACGAAAACTACATTGATTGATTAATATTATGACTACCAACAGTCAAGATTTGAACCAGTATGACGCTGATTAAACATTTCAACATGTCTGTAGAGGTAAAGGGAGTAGTGCTGGGGGTCCTATTGAGTCCTGATGTTGAAGCATCCAGTGTTTAGTTGATCCGATGCTAAGATTTTAATAGAAGTGTTGTGGAGTCCATGCCTTGGTGGTTCAGGAAAGGGAACTGACAGTGTTGAGCACATGGGCAAGACAGTGGATGAAAACATTTCCTATTCTGATCCACAACATTTCTTCTGGAGGCTGTTTTGCCCTAATCAGAGTATTCACAATGTGTGTTTATGTCGTGATTTGCAGTGATTGGCTGATGAGTGCAGCGGGGCGGGGCCTAAGATGACTCCAGTTAAATCATGCTTTTTTTTGGCAGAAATGAAGAAAATCCCAGGATTTAGCAGCGACATTTAAACCCAGAACCACTTTTAGGAACTTTTTCTTTTCCCAGTCAGTTGAGAGGACATGAATGTATCAGAAAAAAGGTAAAGTGGATTATTCGTATAATTTATCAAAGTGACGAAGCACATCTGAGTTACATCACCTCATTCATCCTTCTCCTTCCACATTAGCGCCAGCAGCTGTTTATCTCAATGATCCAACTCCTAATATTTGCTTAATCACATAAAAAATGGAGTTCTACATTACAGAAACGGTGCGTTCCATAACTGCTTGTCACAATAGGAACTGATGGATGGCTCCTTCCCTCGTTCCTGGGCTCTGTGCTGCTGACTGATGTTTGAGCCGCAGCGAACTGAGAGCACGGCATGTGAAGGATGGCTGAATATATTGTGCTTGATAACACACACAGTTAGGCACTTTATGAGCGCCACTCCACTCCTCCACATCATCTACGCTCCGCTGTGAACTCATCCAAACCTTTTTCTCTCCTTTTGTCTCCTCCCAGCAGCGGTAAGCGCGAGCTCACCTCTCTGAGCCGCTAAGAAGGTCAGGGAGTTTGACAGGCCTCCGTTAAAGCCCCTGTGTCAATGTTTAATTACACCACAATTACACGCATCAAGCCAAACAGCTCCATCAAGGACTTCTCCGCGATAATCATTGCTTTCAACCAGTCATTTGCCGGCTCTGTGCGAGCGCCGGGGTTGCACCACTATTAACAGTAGAGAATAAGAAAAACCAGCAGGGGGAAGGAAAAAAAAAAAGAGCATGGAGGAGTTGGAGAGGAGGGCGAAGACGACAGCGGGAAGAGAAAATCCTTTGACATGTCCCTAAAATGTCTCAGATCGTCTCAGAGTTGGTAATTACCCGCATTTTCCATATTCACCTCCGTATTAATTCACCTTAATGCCAAAATATTACAGCCTTAATCTTGTGCAAATACTTACCTGTCATGGCAGGCTCACGCGTGATTATGACAATGTGTGAGGCGGAGGAGGCGGGGGAGGAGGAGGGGGGCGTGGGCACGCCGCCACGTCGATTAAGGAAGCCGGGGCTGAGGGGGAGCGAGCGACGCTCGGCCCGGACGTGAATCCTCACGGAGATTCCTGCTGATCCTGTAAAATCGCCACGGTGAAAAACCCTCTTAAAGTTGATGTGATGGAGACGAGACATGTTGCCACAGCCCTTTAAACCCGCTCCACCTGAGCGGCTTTATGCAGACAGCTCCAGCACCCGCCGTGTAAAACCGGAGAGCGTTTCACGGCTCGATGCGACAACGCAGGGACGGGTGAGCTGAGGCTAAAACACACTAATATAGAGTCAGAAAGCCCATCAGAGAGAATGATTGTACAAAGGGGTGGAAAACATCAGGCCCGTGGGCCAAAACTGGCCTGTAAGAGCCAATCCCAGGCAGGGTGCCCCCTCGATAGATCACCAGTTCATCACAGGGGGAAACTCAGAGAGACAGACAATCACATATACCGACAACATTCTTCTCTATGAACAGTCCCTAAAATATCAAGAAAACACTCAGCAAACCGAGCGAGAACAGTCTGGTTTGATCAATATCGCTTTCAGTGTCTTTATAATGACGTGCCATCAAGGAAAAATGAAAAGAAAAAGCAAGAGAAGAAATACCATGCTCAGCTTAGGGGAGAAATATATCAACTATTAACAATTCAACAAAAACTGATTAGTTTTCCCACCAATTACTCACAAGCGCATTTGATATTTTAACATATATGGTTGATCATAAAGTTAATGAGGCACTTTGTTTTGCTATTGATTCTTTATCTGTGGAACCATAGTGGTAGATACATGGTGGTAGATAAAAGAAAGTCGTTGCTTTTAATTACAGTCAATTTAAGAGCAACTTGCAGTGTCAAAACAGCTCAAATCTCGGATTGAAAATGATCTAAATCTAATATTCCGTCTTCTCCTTAGTGTACTGTTAATAAATAATAAAGTAAGCATCTATTACTGAATATCCAGCTGAGAGTGAAGCTAAGAGAGTTCAGCATGTTCTCAGGTGGTGTGTGTGATGCATTAGGTTTATGACTGACATAAATACTACTGTGTGTACAATATAGACAGATCAGTGCAGTCCAGTCATTACAACGCCATCGTTTGGATCATAAGGAGTTTCTTTACATAGACCATGATGCAGTAACGACACAGAGGCTGAGCAGAGGCGGTTCTCAGCCTTTGTGTACCTTTTTTTTTTTTTGTGTGTGTGAGTATAAATTAGGTTTTAAAAGTAGGATTGACTCACTCCATCAATAAGGAAACCGTGTCTGACCCTGGCTGAGAAATCCATCCAGCCTGAGTGATTTTATCACAAAAAAATAAAGGTCTTACTTGAGAATCACGGTTACAAATCCACAAGATTTTGGTCTTTTTTTTTTTAGATAAACTAAGCTGCCGTCCCATTCATCACAGAACCAACCTGTTAGTCTGAGTGGAAACACATCCTGGCAGAGGTGACCTTTGAGCGGATGAAAAGTGTGAGTCTGAAATGGAGCATGGCATCACAGCATGTAGGTTTTGTTTTTTTTAATAGCTTGAATAAATGCAGCCATGTATTCCTGCAATTAGTTGTTATTGAACATATTTTCAATTTGTACAGAAAATCTTCTGAAATGCTTATATTTTTATTATTCGACATTCTCAGAACACCCCAGGATTTTTTTTTTTTTTTTACATAACAATGCAACCACAAGCTTAAATAAAGGATTTAAATAAGTAAATAAAGATGTTTATAGCGCGGCGGGATTCTTCTCCTGCGGGCGGATTTTGTTGGTATGGTCCGAGTCGGCTGGCAAAGAAGGGTCACTGCAATCAATTTCATGTTGTTTTGAGCGATCGCCTTTATCCAGTGATGAAACCTCTTTATCCTGGTGGGATAAAGGAAATGCGTGGCCTTCACTGTCACATAATCTTGAACCTTCTGAACGCTGGCGGTGCTTTGGACTCATATGGCTGTCCGCGCTTCCCGCCATCAACATCGTCAAATGATGGAATATCCACTTGAAGGATGGTGTTTACTTCATCCAATAAAGCTCTGGAGAATCGGTGAAATGGTTTCACGGCACACCGAGGCCGTTTCTTTGACACATGGTGACCCTCCATGTCTACCAGGCCTGTCGTTGAATGGAAGCAGCCAAGATGTGAAAGTTAAATTAGAAAGAGTTTTAAGCTAATGCTCACTCAATGACTCACTTTGCTACTGCAAACAAATTTAATTAGGGTCTTGTAATTTGCTTCTCATGTCTTGGAGTAGTGGTAGCGTAGAGAAACAGGCTCAGATTGGAGGTTCTCAGGTTCGATTCCCACAGCGGGCTGCAGGTCGAGATGGAGAGACGTCTTCAGTGTTGCTGTCTGGAGGACAGTGTCAGTTCAAGTTGTCGAGGCGCTCCTTCTCCACCGAACAGGAGTTTAAATAATCATTGTGAAATCTAGATAGTGCTAAAGGCAACTATAAAACTCCCAAGTTTCTGGAGAATATGGATTGGGAGTCATAGCATTCTGGAGGTAAACATTAACAATATTGTCCATCTACTGAGCATGTGCAGAAAAACTATTTCCTCCTGCCATGATGTGAGCGCACAGTAGCAGCATTTCAGGAAAGTCGCATTTCCATCCCCCATGTCTTGGAGGCGAAGCTGGAGCGTTTTCAGAGTTGGAGCAATCAGAGCATTTTTGAAAAGTTCTCAAAAAGTTGTGTTTTTTGAAAACTTTCCTGTAAATGGACCCCCAAAATGCAACACAGGTGTTCCATTTTCACTTGAAAAAGTTGTCATGTCAAACTGAAGCAATTTGTAATTTTAATTTTCAGATTTTCCTATGAAGTGGCGAGCTGCGTCGCGTGCCTGTTGCCTGTTGCCTGTTGTCAGTTTGGTTCGAGCCCCAGTGAGCCTGTATCAGGATGAAGCAGCTCTGGATGGATGGCTCACTCACTGACTGTTGTGGAGTGCTCACCAGGCATCGGGGTCGACAACTTGGAAAGCAGATTGCCTATTTCAGATCTGACCACTACAATGAACTAATACCAGCTGCACTCACTTTCAATTTGCTGTCCAAAATAAAGTGCTTTACATAATCTGATTAGACGTCTGGTTTGTTTCCAAACAGCCAAACTGCTCATTTTTCTTAACCTGCCAAGACTTATCTCTAGTAAAGTCTGCGTGCTGGCAGTTTTCAAATATTATCTGGACTCCGACTGGTAGTTTGGACTCTTAATAACCTTTAGTCGGGGCTGGCAGTGTGTTTTCGAGGTCCGAGGGAGCTGGATGTCATTCTATCACGCTCAGTAAAGCTCAACAAAAAAACAGCACCTGGCTCGTGGCTGCGGCGGAAGAGCAAGGCCGTGTCTTTGAGGCTCGGCCAGCTCTAAGTGGATCAAATGGTCACTGGCCGCGGGTTTGGCGACTGAATCGCTGACGGTCGGCAGCGGCAGCGGCGGCGGCACCCCGGGAGAAATCAGCGGCTGGAAGCGGCCCCCTGTAATTACGGGCCGCTCTGCTGGGTGCTGATTTATGCTTCTTGATGAAGTAGTTGAGTGATTGAAGAGTAACGACGCCCCGGGAAAATCTATAAGAGGCCTTTAACTGCGGCTGGAGAGGAGCGCCCAGATTGGCCGTTCTCCATTCCGCTGGTTAATCAGACGGCGCTCCGGCCCCATCGCGCGGCGGGGAAACGATCATCCCGGCTCATCAATCAGATCGATCAATCACCTGGTAGCGGCGCAAACAGGCCGGACCGATTCCTCTCATCTCTGCTTCCTGGTCATGCCACAGGGCCGCAGCGGGGAATCTTTCAGCTTCTCTCAGCTGAACTTGGAGAGGTTATTACTGCTTTTACACAGTTTACAGTCAGACCGAGAAACAACATGATCGTTGTATCCATCAGAGTAAACACTCTACCTTTAACTCTACATAAAAGCATTTCACTGAACGACTCAATATAAACTGATTTAATTACTCACCATAATCTGTTCGTTTATTACCAGCCCCTACTAGAGCATCTTCCGACAGTAATACAGCTAAAGACACATTATATTAAGACAGGACGCAATGATGAGGAAGAACATGAGGAACTTTATTAACCAACTTGTTTCTAATATTCATAACTAGGCTGTAATAATTTCACAATTTTCAAAAAACAATCTCAACAGTTATTTTTCATAATTTAAGGTATCATTGATCATATTGAGGTGGACTGCGCATCTGATGCTCCATGGTGGCCTCCCTCTAGAGGCTACTGCAGTGGCTTCAGTGTTACAGACCTTCATCTTCCTCTGACATGAGTAAAAGTGCTGCTGAGGCCATTCATATCGTACCTCCATGTCTGTACATAAAGATTAAATCTTTTATATAACTGTTGACCCAAAACCTGCAAAAATGTCAGTTTTTCCTCTTCACATTTTTCCCAACCTTTGTCTGAACCAGACCTGGGCTATTAAGTGGCCCATGGGGCAAATGGTGTTGTCTGGCAACGTCAACATCCACCGCCAGGCTATGATTTGGGGTTTAAGGCAAATAAAGCAACATTAATGCAGTCAGACACAATAAAATATTATTTGCTAAAGTTAAAGCTTAATTTGTGGAGAACAGATTGCTGTTTTCAAGGATAAAACTTAATTGCCAAAACAAGGCAAAATGTGGGAAAATACAAGGACGTGCTTGGAGCAAAAACAGGAATAGCACCTTTTCAAAACCATGCAACATGCAGCGTTTTATAAAGGAATACATAAAAATTGAGCATTGAGCTGAATTTATGGCTCGGCTGTCTATGGCATTGCTACTTTCTCATCTGGCTCCCTGGAAATAATACATGTGGGAAATAATTGCCCGCCCCTGTTCTATACTGTGCATGCTTCTTTCTGCACATCTTTCCATTTATTAGCCCTGGATGTCAGGGAAAAGGTGAAAAAGAAGAGAATTGTTGCATGCGCCTCCCGACAACACGCCACCATTCTTTTCAGCTGATCAATAATTGACTGCCTCATTACTTCAAGATTGGAGGGAGGGAACTGGAGAGCGAGGGAGACGTGGCGTTGCAGTGAAATGGGGTCACGCTCGTCTCGGGAGGGGTCATCAGTGTGCGGCAGTGAAACTCTGCTGACTCAGCGGGTCACATGACCGGGAAACCCAATCCCAGAGCGGACGGCCAATCAAGTGCTGTTATTTTTTTTTTTTTTTTTGCCCTAGCAAAGTTTGAGCTTCGTGGACGGACTGACAGAGATGCAATTAATCTTAAAACAACAAAACCCAAGAAGGAATAAACCCCCGAAGAGACAGGAATTATTGGTAATGAGGCTGCCGTGCATTCAGCTACAGCAGCAACTTGATATATAGCGGGACCAGATGGAGGGCTGGACGGTCGCTGCGTAAAGAGAAGGATTCTGAAACCTGAAAACAGGTGTGATGTCTGTAATATTGGAATTTGAAGACGACTTCATGTAATAACAGTCATAAATACAGATTCACTAATGAGATGGAGAACACAGAAACGGTGAAAATTGTACTCGATCCCTGAAATGGTTTGCAGACATGAAGATAAAATGCCAGAGCCGCTGGTCTCCAAACAGCTCAACATCCTTGATTCTGAGTATCAAGTCAGTCTGAGCTGCGGTTTAACAGGCTGTCTGTAGCGGTCCAGCCTGGACTGCTGTCTGCTCAGCCTCATGTCATCAGTCTGAGGAAATCACACAGATACGTCTTCAATCAGTTGTTGTGGAAATATTGCTCCAATAATAAATGTTTTGTATTTTATTTGTATGTAAAACTTCCCCTTTGCATCAGTCGACCAATATCAAGAAAAACGACAACACTCTTTTCAACAACGTCACCACAGCGATCAGCCAGAACATTAATACCACAGCCCTCACGTTGTGTCGATCCTCTCTTTGAGCCCGTCTGAGTCGCTGCCTGTGTGCTGTATTTCCAGCAATCCTTTAAGGCCAGCGAGTTGTGAGGCGGTATCGAACCGGGGACAACATGCATCACTGAGCCTTGTCCGTCCATGACAGTGTCAGCGGTCCGCTGCTCTCCGTTACTGGGACGGATTCCTCACTAGCACCATGAGAGTGAAGCGCAGGGCATCACTGTGTATCAAAGGACTTGTCTTTAAAGCTTTTAATCGTCTCAGGCCTAAATACATCTCTGAGTAAACCTGTTCCACATGATCTGAGGGGTCTGGCTGCTTCATAAGGTGCCAGTAAATCAGCGCATCCAGGATCGAAGTGTGCTGCAGCAGCGCGTCGGTTCTCTGCTCTCCACCTGTGGAACAAACTCGCAGGATATCAGATGTTTGCTCAAACTGTTGGCTCATTTACATCAGGACTTAAAAACACAACTGTTTACTGCAGCTTATCGTACATGTGCAGCTTACTGTGGGGAACATCTGTGGCTGCTGTCTTTATATGTGTTTGCTTGTTTTTCATGCAGTTTCCTTATGCTTTCTGCACCTTTTGTTTTAATTATTCATTTTTTCAGAATTCTTAAATACACATTTTGATAGAATTGATAGAGTTATATAGTCGTTTTCTAGTCCAATACGTCTTGGTTTAATTCCTTTTCTTGTGGCATCTTAGTGTTATTTAACCATCTGAACTCCAAGCTGCCTCAGTCAGAGGTCACACACCGTGCGTTGGTTATGTAGCCATGAGTGTGTGAATTTGCATTGCAGAATGCACAAGAGCTGAACATGTGGAGATGCTCTGATCTGAAAGTCTTACATCTGGTTAATTTTTGGCTAAAAAGATCAAATTTGAAGACAAAATGTTTATTTCCACGAGCAGCAGCTATGATTTGAAGTGACACACCGTGGTCATAATGTTTTGGCTGATGGGTGTATGATTGAGTCATTTGGTCCTGGGGTGGTAAATTCACAAGTGGTTGTTTGGCCGGGAGTCCAAGAGACAACAACACATAAGCTGTATTTTTTTTATTCCCACTTTCTTTTTCTTTTTTTTTTGGTTTTCTTTTTGTTTAAAACATTTTGTGCCGTTTGCTTAAAGCTTCCACTGCATTCAGATCGAAGTGCACTTTGCACTGCACAGGTGTTGGAGGAATTTATAACCATTTCATTTCCACATGTTGGCATAAAAGCACACACACTCACACACACACAAACACACACACACACTGGGGCGGTGACAGTAATGAGGGCCTGGGGCTGCAGTGCAGGTGATGTGGCGTCACATCCAGCCACAGGAACATGCATCGGATTAGATTCACCCCAACAGAGTCTCCTTCCTCTTCAACCAGCCACTTATTCCTGTTTCATAAGACGAGCAAAGAGGATGACACTTCAGAGAGAGCAAGCATTTCCCCACTCTCTCTCTCTCTCTCTCTCTCTCTCTTTCTTTCATGCACAAAGAAATCAAGAGGAGCGAGGAGGAGGAGAGATCTTCGTCTTCTAACTTATTCTGATGGCGTATCTTCTCCCCATCAGTCACGCATGGCTGCTAATCCTCTGCTATGCTTCTGCCGAGAAAAAAAAAGAGAAGAGCAGAGCAGAGAGAGAGAGAGAGAGAGAGAGATGGAGGCTGGGAGGGGGTTCAAAAAGATGTGACGGGGTATATTTGCATTCAGGGGGAAAGTTATAGAATGAGGGATGAATCCTCGATGGGAGAAGCCATTATCAGCTCGCAGGTTAGGCAGACGGCGAGTGGGAGAAAAAAAAAGACAGAGAGAGAGAGAGAGAAAAGAGAATGAAAAAGTAGTGAGAAAGAGAAATGTACCTGCCGCTCTCAAGCTGCGTTAAGCTCAAAAGGTGAACAGTCATCTCGGCCCATTAGAGAACTGAGAGCCATGTTTTTTGGGGTTTTTCTTTTTTACCTCTCCTTTTCATTCTTTAGGATGACAGACGGGAGTCGCGAACTGTGCTCAGATCGGAGCCTGTCAGGAGGCGACGCCATGCCGGCGGAGACGATCACCGGTGGCGTTGGCGGCGGCGGCGGGCTTCAGAGAGCGGGTCAGGCCGCTTTTAAAATGCAGCCCTCAGAGCAGGAGCTGCCAGGCGTCTGACAGTCTAATTGTCTGCCGGATAATCACTTCCAGATCGCTTCTTAATGGCGTCACCTGCTGCAGCGCCTCCACCTTAAAGCCTGATGTGCATTTAATTCACATTCTGCTGTCCTGATTTATGCAGATCTGGCATCATAAATGCGAGAATTACCCACACAAGTGCCACGCATTCAAAACCTGTCCAGTCTAATGATAGCACGTTTTATCTTCACGACAATAGTAAATCCATCGAAGGCTGCAGGTGATGAAAAAGGCTGAGATTTGAGAAATTAATAACAGATCAGTTTATGCATGAAGAATTATGATTTTCAAATGGCTGAAAATCTTTTTCCAGACTTTAGAGTCTATAATGGATATTAGAATAAGCACTTTGTTGTCTGTTATTGTCATTAGATCGCATGTATTTATAATTTCATACATAAAACTTTGGAAAATTTTGCACCGCTCTACAACTCAGCTTTAACTCAAATGTATTCCTGAAGCACTTTTAAAACAAGCGCTGTTGGCACAAAGTGCTGCACATAGTCATAAAAACATGTAGTGCAAGATAAAATGCACTAACAACAAGGAAAACAATAAAAGACATTCATAAAAACAGGAGCAGAGTCTCAGGCTGAGTTAAAAGCCAAGGAATAAAAGTATGTTTTAAGATCTGTTGAGGAAATGGACAGTGAGGCGGCCTGATGCTCAGTGGCAGCTCAGTCCATAACACAGCGGCCGCGACAATATAAACTGTGTTTTGGCCTGACAGGGGGACATGTGCAGACCGAGTCTCTGCCAAAACATTACAGTGAAGCCAAAAAGTATGTGGACACACAGTCACTCTCACCAACAAAGCAGGAACCTTGAAAAAAGAAGAAGAAACGTGAAAACGGAAAACCTTTGTTGCATTATGGACGTCCGCTTTCACTGAAACTGCAACTTTTTGAAAGCGACTCCCAAGTTGGAAGTTTTTGAAAATGCTCTGACTCCGTCTCCACGTGAACGGAGGGAAGACCAACTTTTCTGAAACGCCGCTAACGCACATGCCCTCCATGCGAGTTGTTGGACAGAAGCGTCCTCCAGAGAATCATGACTCCCCGTCCATATTCTCCTGGGACTCTGTGCGTCTCCCATCTGTGTTGTCCCGTGTGTGTGTGGTTTCAAAACAAAGCAAATGACAGCGCCCACTCGTGGCCTGGTAAGCTAACTACATCCTTTTCATTGTTTCTGTCATTTCCATGTGAATGGACACAGTCTTCAAAACTTTTTTTTCAGAATTGAAAATGTAAAAACGATGCGTCGCTACTTGAAATGTCGTGTAAATAGCTCCTTATCTATGTTTTCCTGATGTGAGCAAACTAAAAGCCCCAAAGTTAAAAGGATTTCCTTGTTCTCCCTGATTCTAATGGCGGACTGAAATCACTCGTGAACCTTTTCAGTCCTCTTTCAGTCTGTTTGACAGATTAAAGCACACTCCATCACGCACTGAGCCCATCTCAGGAACCACGGTCCATTTGTTAGCTCGGGAGTTGTCACATTATTCTTTGTGTACACACACACGCACACACACACACGCACACACACACACACACATGTGACTGCTCTAAATGTCACCGGCTGCATTTGATTCACCTCCAAAACTCTGATTGTCACGACAGCATCATCATGCGATGGAGACGTGCAGCAGGAGAGGGAGGGAGAATTAAAGAGGGTGAGACGAAGGAACAACACTGGAGCAGGCTCGAGATGAGCGCTGAGCGAACAGACGCATGATGGCTTCGCCTGAAGTGTTGATATCTGAGAGGAAACGATGCTCTATCCAGAGGAGTGACGTACACGGTGGACTATATCACGCCTCACAATTTACAGCTCGCGTCCACCTCCAGTGTCACTGCAGGAAGTCATGTGTCCTTCATGAAAAACATAAAAGGAAGTTATAGGTCACTCTTTCATGATATTAAACTCACAACCTGGCATGCAGCCGAGATGAAGTATTTCATTTACTCATAAATCTTTAAAATGTCTTGTTGATAGGAGTTAGATGTTTCCAGCAGCGAATAAACAGAATTAATCCTAATTTTTGGATGGAATATTGAAGCATCCACAGGTCCTACGTTGCTTCTTTTATGATATGGGACCCTTGTGGGGATTTAAGGGGCCTGAAACATGAAATTCCTGCAGATATAGTAAATATGTTGACAAATAGCCACAGTGGAGGTTCAGATTTGACAATTTGACAGCAGGATTGTCAAGCTCTTGACAAATGTGAAGCTCCACCAGAGTGATGCAAACGCCATCAAACACCCAGTTCTTTGTTACTGCTCAAGCTGTAACCCTCCAGCCTGTATATTCATCACAAGAAACGCAGCAGTTACTCAGTTACTCTTCACTCATCTAATGACTGAAAGTGTGTCCTGTCCTCACAATGTATACAAAACTACATTACTGTCGTGTTGTGAGGTGAGAGGTGAAGCAGTACTTGCTTTTGAAGCACAAAAAATACCGGCAGAAGGGAGCTGCAAGGTTAAAGTCTGTATTTATTGGAGGTTTTTCATTCACAAAAAAAGAGGAAAAAAAATCTTTCCTCAACCAAGGAAATAAAACACCAAACCAATCATCTCCAAGCCCATGAGCTGTGTTCAGCTTGGTGACCTCCACATCACTTCCTGTTCCTCCCTGTAGCCTCTTGGCTCCGCCTCCCAGCTCCCTCGTTGGCCAATCAGCTCAGAGCAAAATATTTCAAGGACAATTTAGCACATGTACTTGAAGCAATTGTCAAGTTAATTTGGTGGTTTTCCTCCAGCGAACATGTGAAAGAGAAGCTCTTAATACAACAGTTTAGGTGGGGAGAGACAGCAGCTCTGCAACTCTACAACAAGTAACAAACCCACCAAATTGCATTAGTTTTAATCTTATTGCTAATTTCATAATCTGACCTTTATTTTTCATAATTACTGTAAATTAAATCATGTGTTTTATAGTACGGACAAACACCAGACAGAAGACACAATCACTGCAGTCTCTTTAACGGACGGCATTAAACTCAGATTCTACTTTAGGTCACATTTAGGAGGAAACGTCCGTCAGTCTGGTGATCCTCCCGTGTCGACAGCTGCGTTAACTGACTTCTATTTGAGGAGACAAGCATGAGACTGAAAAATGTGCACACGTTAAAAAACAAAGCGCACAGTTTTTATAACTCTGTCGTAATCAGCCATGAAAGTGCTGCAGTCAAAACGATTAGCCCAGGCATCATTTGTAAACAGGCATTTGAATAGATGCCATTTTCTGCAAACATCATGCCTTTTGTGGCGATGCCATGAGAAAACATACGTCTGTATGTGCTGAAAACGACTCTAATGGACCAAAAGCACGGACACAGAGACTTTTCCATAATAGTGCCTTTATTATATCAACGTTCCCCTGAGATGAGCTCAACTCGGCTTAATATAAAGGGAAGACAGATTAAGTTTTAGCTGCTACACCTTAAAGCGACAGGTTTCCTCTGAAACATATCAGAGAACAAAAGCCTAAACTGCTATAAATATGTTGGATTTTGCATCCAAGTACAGCACAGATAGAGACTCCACACAGGGTGACTAATAAATCCCCCTGCTCAAACCAAAAATAATGTAGCTCCGTGTGTGATATATCTAGCAAGCAGGCTCTGGGGACACAGTGTGTGCACTCTCTAATGGATACGGGCCTGTGTCTCCGCCTGATGACGGCCATCTCAGGTTAAAATGTTGTCAGCCGAGCTCACAAATTGAAATAATAAAAGCTGAATGAACTCGGGGTTACTGGAGCCTCCCCACCTTTATTTAAGCCCCCGAACAGGAACCAGACTTGTTTTCCTGATGCAGGCTGGCAATTAAAGCCCTATTCTGTCTCCCGCGTGGCAGCGGGACAAATGGATTTCGGTACAGTTCATGAATTCATAGATGATGAAATTGCCAATAATTGCTTCAACACTCAGTCGATGCAGAAATATTCTTCTCCATCATCGGCTCAGATAATGTGTTCCTCTCTCTTTTTCTCCCCCCCCCCCCTCCAATGAAAACCGCTGCAGATTGTTTCCTAACGAGGACCGGAGCGGGCGCCGAGCGAGACAAGACATCTGCGTCCGTCTGATGTTCTTCTCCGACTGTTGCCGTGGCAACCGCGATAAGCCCCCGCTTCCTCTTGACCAGCGAGCCTCTCAGGAGCACCTCCATCATTATCCCAAGGTGGTTTTCAATGAGGAGGGTATTGTGAAGGCGAGGTGGCGGCAGGCGGCCCCTGCAGGGCGGGGGGCCAGATTGAGTCCCCCTGCCAGAATGAATGGAAGTCAATGAGGCCACACAGCAGCTCCGAATATCAAGTAGTGTCACCATCAATCTTCCATCCTGGTAATTTCTGAGGGTTGAGCGCTTCTGGAGCAACTCGAATAATCTTTCTTGGCATCCCAGGTTTAATCCAGCTCATCTCATATTTAATGTATTTCCTTTATTTCCCTGTAAAGCGCCGTGAATCGGCTGCTGTCTGAATGGCGCTGTATAAATAAAGTTGCCTTGCCTACAGCACTTTAACTCTGCAGCTGAAGTGTAATGTGATCATCAAAGTGAACAAGTTTCTTGATTCAATACAGAAATTATGTAGTATCCACTGACAGGGTGCATTAAAATGTGACGAGGCTGCAGGTGAGGGTGAATTTTATCTTTAAATGCAATTTTTTGGTGTTTTACTGGAGTCACATTTCATGATCGATGGCTGTACAGGTCAATAAATAATTTAAAGATGATATTTAAGCTTTTCTGTCTGTATGACTGAAAGGTTTTCCTTAATTGTTATAAGACTGAACGTTGCAACATGTGTGATGAGGCTGGTGTCAAATGGCAGATACCAGGTCCTCACTACAGTGCACTGCAGTTGGTCCAGAATGCAAAAAGCGCATTTGTAATTTTAAATATTTCCCTTCAGCTTGGAGACTTCTTACTTGACAGTTCAGATTTTTTTGCCGTCTGATCACGAAGACAGTGGCTGTAAAAAAAAAAAAAAAAAAAAAAAATCCATGTGCTTTACAGAAGTACTTTTCACCGCAGCCAGCCTGCAGCGTGTCCTTCCCGATGCTGAGAGGGTGATCGGTTGTCGTTCTTCACCCCTCTGGGGCCTCTGGGGCGTGCACGCACCCTCCGACTCTGACACAAACTTTCTGAAGTGCTGCCTTCAGGTAAGAAGCTGTGGGTCGAACAGCATCGTCTGTTTCTCCAAGGTCAGACACACTGTACGCTTCGTTGTTCGTACTTGTAGCACACACTGTACGTGGTGTCTCCACCCTTCAACATATTGCTACAGATATCTGAGAATGTCTTCTATTGATATTTTTACTGGGTTTCAAGCTACTGAGTAAACAGTTCATATTACAGTAAATGAAATAGTTTCTTCTATTTGCCTGAAAGGAAGCTCCTTCACCTGCAGACTGGTGCATGATGTGATGTTTGGTCGTAATCGTCTGACAGTGACATTTAAGCTGACATATGGTGGAAAACGTTGTTGGGAACTCATCCAGAATGTTTATTGTGTGTGCTTATTTAATCTCTTCAGACAATGCTTTTGTGCAATACTTTATAAATCACAATATTTCCCTTTATTTCACTCTTTCCTCAAACTAGACAGGCCAAAACCAGAGGTGAGGGATGTGTTTTGCTACCAGGGAGCCGACGTTGCCTCGATCAGCACATTGAAGAAGAGACTCGAGCAGCTTCAACTCAAACTGAAGATCTGAACATTTATCGTAGCGTCCGCTCATAGAGCCAATCCTTACATTCAGGACTGTCACCTGATGCAGCCTCCTGACTGCAAATGACAAGAAAAACCTCACGAGGATCCCAAAAAGAAATGCTGTTAAAGCCACCAGGTGCGACCTTCAGAAGTTTCCAAGGTGGGAACGCAGTGTCCAGCACCCAGGACTCCTCAATATTTTTACAATAATGTGAAATAATGGTGTGCCAAGTGAAAACGCATCATTTTCTTCATACATATTTTTTTAAGAGTTTTTATTTACACAGAAATGAAAGAAACGCTGAAAGCATATTTAAAGTCAGCATGCCAGGCCACAAGCTGGCACTGTTGGTTTTGTTGAGTGATGAAACCACACTGTCAACATTAACACAGACAGATGAGCAAGATGCTCTGAAAAAAGACAATTTTCTGTCAAATTAAAGGACAGTAAAGGTTGTTATTTCAAACCACGAATCTTCCTGACACACACATTTTTGCGTTGTTTTATCCTTGTTAACAGAAGTCTAAACCACACAGCCAACATTTTCTCTCTATATCTTTATTGTAGAACCAAAGAAAGCGGAGAGCAAATTCTTTTTTCTTTTTTTTAAGCTGAAAGTTTTCCCACAACCGTTTTTCAGATTCATCCCGACGCTGCCTTCAGGGGCGCTCAAGGAAATAATTACCAAAGAAATAATTGGCAAATCTCAGATACTGAAGTGTCGTCAAAGCCTTGTGGGGGCTGGAGATGCCAGAAATAAATAAACTGGCTTTATCTTAGTCTAAATGACAACTTTATCAGCAGGCAGCTCTTTCACTTACCGCACAGGAAACAAGTATGAAAGTGAAAAATATCAAGCTCAACAAATGACTTAATTTTCTAGCTTACAAGGATAGAAAGTCAAGGTTTATGCTTGTTCTTTATTTCTGTGAGGTAGGTGGATTTTTGCAAGAATATTTCCTTAATTTCACTTCTTAATTATAAGAAACCTCAGCATAAAACATGGTAAAACCTTCAATGATAAATCATGTAGAGGTTGAAGCTTTGCCTGCTTCTGTTGTTGAAGCCTCGTGTTCGATTTTAAAAAGTGAGACATGAAGCCAGCTCTCATCGCGGCTCTGAAAATGTATTGTTTCATAATTTTGTATCGAACCCAACCTTGAATCTTGGTAATCACTTTATTCGCTCCCGCCTGCAGTCATAACTCAGAGGATCATTTAGAGGAAACAAACTCCTGCGTCTGCTCCCCGCAAACTGAACTTCACCCGTTCATTCGTAACTCACGGCGGCTTTCACGCCGTCAGACTTTAACTCGCAGATCCACCAGTCATGATCAATAATTTATCATTTTCTCCAACAGTTTTGCAATGTTTCATTAATATTTTACAACCACCGGCACAAAGACGCACGTTTTAATACCGTTTTATTTGTATTCCAGCTCGTCATTACCTTGTTTTTCTTTACTCTGTAATCCAAATTCCTCCTCCTTCTCGCTGCTGCTGTTAACAAACCAATTTCCCCTCTGGGTTCAATAAAAACAAAGCAGCCGCTAACAGGTAAAAACACCCAAAAATGAACTGCGGGCCGATGGAGAAAAACAAGTTTAATCAGGATTTACATTTTCGATACACTTCCAGAAGAACCAGCAGGCTCCAAGTGAAGGATTGAACTTTAAAGTGAAGATATATGAAAAAGTAAAAAGGCGACCAGGACATTTTACTGGAGTTGGCCTCTTTAGCTCGGGTGTGTTTCTTCTCCTAATCAACCAATACTGCAGTGCAGAGGGCGGATCAGTTCACGTGTTACAATTGCTGATTTTGTTGTATTCAATGCTATTTAAATGAAGTCGAACTGAACTTTTCGAAAACGACTGCACTCCCACTGCAGTCGCAGTGAATAGTCTCCATTCAGAAGTGAGTTCTGTTCACTCACAGCTTGAATCAGAATCAGAAACAGGTTTATTGACAAGACTACAAATTCATGTAACAATAACATAGAAAATATGAAAGCGAAGATATAAAATTTAAATAATGTAACAGTGAAATAGCAAAATAACAAAAGAACCTTTGGGGATTTTGAGAAGATTACCAAGAAATACTGACTGAACGTTTTAAATGTTTGGCTTGATTACATAAAGTAAGAAGTCCTGCTGGGAAAAACCACTAAAATGAATAAATGCATTTTGTCACCACTTCACATCAGTGCGCAAAAAAAAAATAGAACTGCATGTGTGATTAGTCGTGCTGATTTTCACCCATTAAATCTACAGAAGTGTTTGTCGAAAACATACAATTTCACTTGATGACTCTGATGGTTCTTATTGTTTGTGGGTCGACTGTGACCAGCCGGCAAGGAAGTGTTTTACTGCTGCTCGTGGCAGAAAAGTCTGCCAACGATTATACATGTGATATTTAGCTCGGGGTTCAGAAAAGGTACATTTTTATTAGTATTAAGGCATTTTATCATGATCCCTTGTGTTTCCATGTGAGGATGGGCTGGAGTCACTTTCAGAGGGTGAAGCAGCAAAAAACATCTTCACTGTGGCGCCATGCTGAACATGGACTTGACCTTCTCAGCTTTTTGTGTCTTAGTATTGTAACAATAAACCATCAGTAGGGTAAAACAAGCCTGTATTTTCCCAGTGTCCACAGCAGCTGAGACACAAGGCTTTGGGAAGTTTCCCATTTTCACTTGAAAATGTTTTATGAAGTGGATGATAGAAACTCTGCAATCTTGATTTGTCAAAACTTGGAAGCAAAGCCAAACGCTGAAGGAGACTCCCACACTCTCCAACATACAAACCCTGAACCTGTGAAACGAAGCACTTGGCAGGTTCTCAGGTCTGCTGTTCATGATTGAAACTGTCTTATTTTGGTCTCCTTTGACGGTGTGCTAGTCTAATTCCGTCGACCTCGGCGCTGCGCCTGTGACCCCCAAAACCTTCCCGGATGCCAAGTTGGAAACGACTTTCCTAAAACACTTTAATAGAAAGGTTTAAAATTCATTCATTTTTATGTGCGGTCAAAGATTTTTCTTTTTCTGAATCTATGACTCAGTGATCGGTACAGGTGAAGGGCTAATGGCGTCAAAGTATCTGTGCGTGTCAAAATACATTAAAGCTGCAAAAATAAGTGAACATTACGTCTTGTTTTTCTCTTCACAGAACAGCGACTGCTGGGTCAAAAATAATCCTGCTCCAAGCATCCAATCAACATCTGACTTCTTCCTCCTCTCCTGTCATTTCTAATGTTCCCACCAGCTCACATTATACATAAACATAGGTGATTATTGAAGCGATTCTCAACCTGAGTGTGATTTCTGATGCTTTGATCACAAATGGAGTCCTCACTGATACGAACCGCCTCCAGGTAATAGTTCTCCGCTCATGGTGTGAAGAAGCTGCCAGCCGTAACTAAGGTTTTAACACTTTTATGGTTTCCAGGTCATTTATTTCTGCTACTGATACACTTAATGAGTTGTGGAGCTGTTTATTTGCTTAAAGCTGATACACGTGTAGCATCAACACATTCATCACAGTAAGTGAATCAACTATTTATCACCTTAATGTTTTGGGAGGATAATGAAGCGCGTCGCTTTTCCTTCCCGTTCGATGCCGCCGTGTCGCGATCACGTGACCTAGCAGCCCGCGGGGCAGAGAGCAGCTCCCTCCAAAATACATCAGACCTGCAGGAAAGCACCAACACTGTCGCCGAATCCCAACATTTGAAGGAAAAAAATACATAGCTGTAAATCTCTGAACAGCCATAACATTATGACCCCCACTCTGAACCATCAAGGCAGAACTCAGTCGGTCAGTAAGTCAGTTGACATGTGAAACGGCTTATAATAATTTTCATAATTTGTCAAATAAATAGTCCAGAGTAAGACTTAAACAACTCCCCAAACAACTCCAACAATTTCCAGAAATACAAGACCACCACGACCAGTCAAAGATATGTCTTATAGTGGATTCAGATCCGTCTAAAACGAGCCTGAAATACACAGATAGAAGAGTAAAATCTGTCTAGAACACACTTGGTAACAATGATTACATAAATATTCACATTCACTCACTGTGGCAGGGCTGGCTTGAAGGTTCGATAAACTCGTATTTATGGGTTGCGGGTTTGAATTCCACGTCTGACGTGTCAGCAGTCTCTCCCCTGAAGCCAGGCCCGGAGGCTGAACTGCGGCAGTCAGCGGAGATGAACTCTGGACGTGATGGGCTAAAGCTGGAACGCTAATTTCCCCACAGATACCTGAAAAACATATGTATGGATATATTTTTCTGATCTCACCCATGAGCCACAGAGATAATCTCCTGTCACTGATCATGATGTTAAACATTAAACATTATCAGTGCCTGAAAATAACTTTCCAGAACATTGCAGGGTTTTGCTCCGGGCGAAGTGTTGTAATAATAGCGAGATGCAGCACCTTTATTTATTTATTTATGTTTTTTTTTTAAGGAAAATAAAGATGGAGGCGGATTGTGAAGGAGTATATGTTTAACCCGCGTCTGATCCCGAGTCGAGGAAGTCGCAGCCCCGACACAAAAAGTGAGGCGCCGAGTGAGGTGTGTGTTGCTCTCAGGACTCTAATTGGTCCTCAGCACAGATACGAGCGCGGTGTGTCCTACCTGACCCCCAGCGCTCCCTTGTTTCCTATTAGTTTTAATTGACTCCGTCTCCCTTCATGTGTCGAACCCCCCCCTCCCCCCGACCCCTCCTGATTCATGACAGCCGCTGTCGACAGATCGCCGAGGGCGACGTGTGCGGGTGTCGGCGGTCGCGGCGGCACGAGGAAGTGATGTCAGGAAGTTTCAGAGAGGTGGGTGGGAAGGTGACTCTCGGGCTGGACGGCGGCTGTCAGGACGCCTGACCCCCCTCACACACACACACACACACACACACACACACACACACACACACACACACACACGCACACACACACCCGCTTCACTTTGGACATGACAGAAAGGACGGCCGGGTGTCAGCTTAACTGCTCCGCCTGTCATGTCTGTCACGCCCGGTGATACAGGAAGTCATGTTTCCTGAGCAGACTTGAAGTATTATTTATTTCTCCGTCTCTTCGGCTTTGGGAAGGAAAGGGAAGCGAAGGACGTCCCGCTTCACCCCGGACACAACTTTTCCCGCCCGCCACCGCCGAGCCTCGCCGCAGATCGTAAAAAGGTTTTCCGGGCGGGAGATGAGTCTGGAGCGAGTGTGTGTCGTTCTGTCACGCTGAGAGCGATCGATCACTGATATCTGACAGCATCTCTGTCAGAGCTAATGAGCTCCTCCTCCTACATGTTCAGGACGACTCGGCTCTCGTTTAATTGGACACAGTGAGGAGTTGATGAATGGAAGGACCTGGATCAGGGCAGACATTCAGCACACGTGGTCAAGAAAACAGTCTGAACTGTGACTTAACGGATCATCGGCTTCTTAGTTTTTCATGAAGTTGTTCATGTTCATGAAGACTGTCACATCACGCTCTGGACATTTTAAACAAATGACCAACATGTGATGCTTCCCGTGACAATCTTTCTGCCTTCCGTTTCCGTGCACAGTGCATGCAGAGTATTATCTGCTGGCAGACAGAGAACCGTGTCTTTGTTCTCTTTGGGGTCATGCCTCCGTACCGCCAGAAACAACCCGATCGGAGATCTTTACTGGAACTCTACAAGAGAGCTTTGTTGTTTGTTTCTGCCTGAAAGTTCAGTCGCATTCAGAGGCTTTTATTCCTCCTCACCAGTGAAAATCCACAACAGGGTGTGTATTTACACTGAGAAGCAGGATTATACATTTGTCCTGCTTCCGTGAAAGGAGTGTCTGAGTGTCCAGAGGCATGATGTCTCAGAACCTCTCCATCTGCCTCTAAAGGTCCAGAGAACAGCACAATAATGACCACGACAGCTCTTTTGCTCCTTCTTTAAACATATTTTTTACATTTTTTAATTCCAGAGAAGTTTCCCATCTACACAGCAATGTTTTGAAAACGTCATCCATTTCACGGAAGTGGCAGAAAGACTGAAAACACTGTATTTGTTTTGCCCGGCCAACAGTTAAGAGCCGCTGCTTTTCTTTGTCATGAAACCAAACAGGAGTCAGAGCGACTCTGAGCACCGATTTCGTTTAAACCAAAACCAAAACCACAGAATCTTTTTTCCATTTTCAAACACAGTCTAAGCCAGACAAGCTCTGTTCTCAGAGTTTGATTGAAAGTAAAAAAAAAAAAGTCCATTTTCATGTTTTGATCCGATGCTAAAATATTCCAATTTGAACAGAAACCAAACTGAAATGAGACCCAGCTTTCTGTGTCTCCCTACCTGAGCAGAAGACACTCAAAATCCCCTCTGGTTAATATTTTTTTTGTTACTGTCTGTGATTGTAGCAAAACTGTCCACACTTTATATTCAGCCTCCGTCCACTTTAGTGTTTTCTGCACAGAAACCAATCAAACCCAATCAATCCTCTCATGAAGACAGGAAATGTCCCCTCTGGCTGCGACATACATGCTTCATCCTCCCGGCTCATCATTTCATGTTTACAGTCCCAAAGCAGACGCAGGTACTTCTGTCATTTGCATTTTTTTCATTTATTTTCATTTTAAAAGAGTTACATCCAGAATTTGTCTTTCCCCCCCCCCCCCCCCCCCCCCCCCCCACCAGCACTTTGGAGGAGCGCGCCATATATTTTGGCTCTCAGCAATTCCGAGCGAGTTCTCCTTCCTTTATTATGCATAATGGAGTTTTAATGACGCGATTGGTGGGGTTGGAGGAGAGCAGAATTAAGTGCACACCTGAGGTGTATTGAGTGCTGGTTTACATAATGTATACCAAGGAGGCTTTAACTTGGTAATGAAGAACCATTCATTCATACTTGTGGCATTGTAAAAGCTCAAATCTGAAAGTCAATTTCCCTCCCAGTTCTGAAACATTAGGAGGAGGCTCGAGGAGTTAACGTACGCCCCGACGCTAATGTTTTCTCCCCCCGAAGGGAGGAGCAGGAGGGAAAGATGTTCCCACAAATCATCACAGCTTCTCCTCCACGACTCAGCTAAATGCCCACCTCGAACCGCTCAGTTACAATATTGACTCCTGCCATGTTATTTTGTCAAGCAAACAAAAAACAGAAAGAAAATCAAGCACGGCTCAGAGAGCAGCCGTTATTTATTTATTTATCAGCCATTACAAAGAATGAATCACAGTCGGCGTTCTGAAATTGCTGGTTAGCCCCGACTTTTTAATCAAACGACCTGCTGTCAGACACACGAGGTCAGATCACTGAGAATCCACACATTTAATGCAGCTTCAGCATATTCTGACTGGTTTCACCGAAGAGCAATGGACTGTTACTTTAACGGTCAAGCTGTGGTTGTTCCCCAGTGTCTTTGACAGGATGAACCCCTGGAAACGCTTTCTGGATGAGCTGATGGACACATGAAAGGATGAGGAGTCCAGGAGATGGACGGACTGATCGGCAACCTTCATGACCAGATGAGACAATTTTCCCAACTTTCTACCAAACAAAATGGACATGGTTGACCCGTTGTTGGCCAGCAGCACTTCACAGTGGAAAAATACAGGGAAACTGAAATCCGTTTAACATGAAGTTAATTAAAAGACTTGTTTAGGGATGCTTTTCTCACCAGAGAACTCTATACCTTATACATATATGTATATATATATATATATATATATATATATATATATATATATATATATATATATATATATATATATATATATATATATATAATTTTAGACAAAAATTTTTTAAAAAACCCACAACATTCTGGAGATCATAAAACGTAATACTGAGACACTGGAAAGCAACACACACACAGCAGAGGACAGACCAACCGCCAGAACACACACACAACACCTAGTTTGTCCCACGCCCACCAGGTGAAGACCGTCACACACTCAGGCTCATGTGAAACACATCAGGCAGGAGAAAAAAAATGGTGTTAGCTTATCAACTGCACAAAGTGGCAATTCATGTATTTCTATTTACAAAAAGTAAAGGCAAAATCCATTCATCCATTTATGGATGGACTGCACAAACAATGATCCAAGTCCGGAGGGAATTTTATTCCACTTACATCCATTTTTCAGCAATAAAATATAAAATAAATCTGATTTGATGAAATGGACACTTTGTAGATTTTATCATTCAACATACAGCTGATTTCTGCCATCGTCACAACCGAACAGATCCTAGAAGTGATGATGTCTCTGCGTCAGTGTGTGGGATTATAGGGCATAAAAAATAACTTATCTGTTTAAGTAGCCTTAACTTTTTAAAAAAAACATGGCACAATGAATGCATCATCGAGCATCTATAAAGACGAAGCCTGGAGCTGTAGCCTGTTATTTCAGACAGCCTTCTATAATCAAATATGGCGACTAATTAGGCAAAAACTCAACTCCACTACCAGGTCTGGTGTGACCCCACGCTGCAGCTCACCGGGCTCAGTCCAGCCAGCTGCAGCTGCTTCACCTCACTCTCTCACACACACACACACACACACACACACACACACACACACACACACACACACACACACACACACACACTCACACACACACACGCCACGCGCCACGCAGCGTCAGGGTGGAGGGTTCAAGGACAGGTCTCAGGTTTGCTTTTAATCAGACTGAGTCACACGTTAAAACATGTTGCTTAACTCTGAATCAGCCTGACAAAACCTTTATGGTAGTTGGATCGTTTAAAAGAGTCCGAACATTGAAGACAACATTTCAGAAGACACAGTGATATAAGACGGGACACATCAAGCAGGAATGCGTGCTAAAAAATGTAAATTAAAAAAAGGGATAAGATAAAACTGTAAAATATGTATGTTCGTATATACTGTATAATTTCGAGTGCAGGTAGCATTACATTTTTTTCAGATGCATTTCAATTCCAAAAACACCTGATATGTGAAGTTGTGCTTTCATCTGTTTATTTCAGTCCTTACATCTGAGTTTTATGTCTAATTAAATCTCAGAGTAAGAAGTGATAATTACCTTTTATATGCTAATGTAAGTGATAATTTTATTTCATTAAGGTTAATTGTCACAAAATGACCTCTTTTTTTGCAGTCTGCTCTTATATTGATGGAGAAAACACCTCCAGGTTATAGATCATTTCATTATGAAGAATGAGTTGTGATTTTTAAGTTATTTCGTGAAACATTTTTTAAGAGCTCAAAAAATATATTATACTTGTGCAGTCCTGGTTTGTGTTGGCTCGTGTGTAGGCTAATGAAGAACAAAACTACTTAATACTTAATAATGTTTTTCATTTCACCACATCCCGACTTTTTGTGTGTGCCTGAACACTTGACTAAAGCCAGATGCTGGTGGACACACCCACTCCCACCAATATACAAAAACAGGGACCATAAAAAATAAATAAATTAATTAATTAATTAAAAAGAAATAAATCTCTGGGCAGTTTCCTGTTTTAACATTGAAAAGCCATACTTTTGTACTTTTCACAACAGATAAAACCTAAAACATATTAGGACAACCCAACCAGGAGGTTGAGAATCACTGCCCTTAATGACCCTTATCTATCTAAATCGATATCTATTGCTTGATCAATCAATCTGTCTATCTTTTTTTTTGGCTATTTCTTGATCTCAAGACATTTTTAAGGTCTTGTCCTGGTCTTGACTCAGTTGTGGCTCTTTATAGGAGGGGTATTATGCAAAATTCACTTTTTTGAGTTTTGTATAATGCTATAGTGTCATCTCCCCATTAAAAAGATGCATGGAGTTGTTTCCTGAACCATTCACGCATATTTGAGCAATCCCTGAATCTCCCCCTGGCAGCCATGTTGAGCGCTGAAACGCTCGGTTCTGCACAGCTCCGCCCGTAATGCACAGCTCCGCCCATCTCTGACGTAGTCTGCACGACTCCTCCTGCACAGCTCACGCTCCGCCGCCAATACACCGCAAACCACTGAGCTGGACGCTCTGAGGGGGGCGTGTCACTAAGCAGAGGAGATTCTTAAAGAGACAGGGACTCATTTCCAGTCGTTCGAGGCAGCCTGATGTAGAGGAACATTTGATTTAACTTGTTTTTGACACATGCAGCTTTCACCATCCAACTTTGGGCAAAGCTGTTGCTTGAGTGTGCTGTAGATTGATACTAAAGGGCGAAAAAAAACCGCAATACCCCTCCTTTAAAGTCTTGGCCCTGTCCTCCTCTTGGGCTGCTCTGGTCCTTTTCTTGACTTTGTTTCAACCCCAGAAGGCTTGGCCTTGTCTTGCTACAGCGTAAGGAAATGTTCTTTTATATCTTGAACCATAAAACATCCTGACAACTCACTGCTGACCAATCACCAAACATTGAACAGTAAATCTCTTTTGGGGGAATGAAGTTGTTGGTGTGAGGAGTTTCCATACAGACTTTATCGTGTCTGGAGATAAACTGCTAAGTTTTTACATCTGCAAATGTCATTTTTGTTTGGAACGACAAAGTTTGACGGGTATCTTTATGTTTCCCTGTTCAGAGAAAGTCGTGCAGCACAGTACGTTCCCGTATGCTAATTTACAAAAACGGCTCACTGTAAACATTATTAGAGTGTACTCCGACAGCGTCCACGTATACCATGGAACTGGGACAGTGCATACAAATAATGTGTTAGAATGTAGATTTCTGGCAGGCCGAGGACTTGTTTTTCTCTGAATACAAGCTCAGTGTTGGAAGGACATTTGTTTTGTTTTTTTTGAAAAAAATCTTACTGTGTGATTGATGAAACATCAAGGGGACGAGTCCGTCACTGTTATCATTACCAACGCGTCAGCTCGACTTTGAACACAACGCGGTGCAACCTGCCAAGGAGAAATGCTAATTATACTAATTACAAAACATAGATGTTATCCTCCCTGTGATGTGAACCACAAATGGATGTGGATGGAGGTGCCATTTTGGCATCAATAATTGCATGTTACCATTTTCCTGCAGATGAGTGCATTAGTCGGAGAACTCTTTGAAGCTTCCTGGCTGTTTCGCAGCGCTGAGGTCTCTTCCATAAAACCCATTAGCTTCTGTGTGATAGTGGACCGGGAGCGGCCGCTAAAATCGGCCGCCGCTCTCTCACGTTGACCCTGAACGCAGCCTGAGAGCGTGGAGGGCCTCAGATGAGGGCAGTCGCCATTCAGTAATTACATGACAACCTTTAAATAACAGCAGCCTATAGCTGCCATTGGATAATGTGTCTGTTAGGGAGAACATGGGGACCGGTGTGTGTGCGCGTGTGTGTGTGTGTGGCTGGAACAAAGCGCAGCGGCGATTCATCACCACAGTTTGGCAGGAAAATACACCAGTAAGAGCAGGAGAGCATTCTTCATATTCCTGCTGGTAGACGGAGACCTTGTTTTGGCAAATTTGGTGATTTTTATGACCCCGGACCAGGTGGAACACGAGTGTTGACTTCAGAAAACATGACTCTCAGTGGGAAATGGGCTTTTTTTTTTTTTTTTTTTAATGAGTCAAAATAACTTCAACTATTTTTCCAGTAAGATAAAATTAAAGAATTGCAATCATTTCAAAAAAGATCTCCCAGTCCCGACGATGGTGGTTTGATTCCCTGTTTTGCCCTGTCCGTGCGTTTGTAGCCGTCGACATTGGAACTGATCATCTACAGCAGTAGTCGGCAACTGGCAGCCCCCGGCCCAAAACTGGCCTGCAAGCAATAATATCTGACCCACCAGATTATTTAAAAAATTTGAGGCAGCAGTAACGTCGTCCATTAACCTGTCAGAATCTATCTCCTCCATAACTCCCTCCATTACCTGTTTGAAAGCCTCAGCGTCGGTGAATCCTGTTGTGCCGTGCGAGCCTTCTGCTGCTTTCAGGGACTCTTTGTAAAAGCAGCATGCTGTTTGACGCCACCGGAGTGTCAGTGGGCTGGGTTCGGCGTGGCTGTTTCCTGTTCTGTTTGTTGTTTTTTGTTCAGTGATCACTGTGTTGCTCACAGTAGGAGTGTGAAGGAGCTGCAGCCGACGGTCGATCAGTCGCACTGCATTCGAATCCCAAGGTAAAAATCGTGTTCTTTTCAGATCAGAGGTCTCATCAAACATTTGTAAATACACACAATTGCCACTTCTATATGTGGGACAAAACTGCCAATTTTGCAGAAAAGTGACAAATAAAACGATTTCATTTTAATGTCTAACTCTGCATCCATGTCCTGTTTTTGTGATAAAGTTTTGAGATAAACAAATGTAGACAACCTTCTTCTGATTTTATATTTGCAGATAGACCTGTGCTCTGCCTGGTTTTGCAAAGAAGACAACAGAACTCTGATAAATACATGAAATGTTACATAACTAATTTTCCATAACAGGTATAGCAGTGCCATCTGATGTCATGTTTGTATCAAATACACATTATGCAATAGCAGCTGTGTGAAATCACAGAACATATATTCTACTCAAGAGCTTGAAAACCACTTACTACTGCTTACCCTGAGGGGCTTTCTGGTCTTCTCAGCGGTCAGAGGTCATATTTGCATGATCACCATAACATTTGCATGATCACGCAGATCTTTAATCACTCTTCATATTCTGCATGTGGACTCGTCACCTTGTTGTTTTGTGGTGGTTATACTAATGGCTATCTGGATTAGGTCTCTCCTGATGCCCTGGTATCTAATTTGATACCTGGATCCTCAGCTTGCACATCTCAGATCACTCCCAGCTATGTTCTCTAACAAAATATCGTAGGATGCCCTCTGTCATATCTCTGTGCAAGTTTATTGGCCGGTCGTCTGTAGTGTCGGTTCCAATTGAAGGATTGTCATATCTTTGCACTTTCAGACATGCTATAGCAGCCAGACCCTCCTTCTGCTGTGTTGGTGCTGGACAGGACAGGTTAAATAAATAAATAAATAAATAAATAAATAACTTATTCTTTTTACTGTCAAACTCAAACCAAGAGACATTTAACCACAGAAAGTAGGTTGAAGATAAAACAGGTTGAAGATAAAAAAAAAACAAACAATGTCAAAATAAATCAAAATAGACACCACACACAAAAATAAATCTGCAGGTCAAAGAAAACCACTATACTAACTTTATAGTCAAAGATGTTAGGACCTGCGTCATGCTGGCCGAGCTCTTGCATGTCGGTGGGTTGGCTTCACTGCTCAGTCACAGACTGGAAGCTGTCACTTTTTGATTGGAAAATACAAACACGGAGAGAGGATGTGCACTTTTGAAGGTCTAATTATGACCTCTCTAACAACCTCTGATGGTGAATTCCCTGTCTTTAAGAAATGACGCTGCTACATCTACAAAGGGTAAAATCTGATTTATTAATTGAAGAACTGAAGATATTTCTCTGGTCTGCAGACAAGCAAGCGCTGGATTTTATTTTTACTCATTGATTGACCATCCATATCCCTCCAAGATATAAGTTCTGAGAGACAGAACTTAAAACAGGACTGTGGGTGAAGCTGAAGTACATCGCACTCTTATTTTTTTGGAGTTTGGAACAAAACAAAACACTTTGAGAACAGCCATGCTCACATAGGGAGAACATGCAAACACCCCTAAATCAAGAATCAACTCTCTCTTGAGGTGTGAGTTCGAGCCACACAACTACATAATAATTGAACCGCCACTCATTTTTCCCAACTTTAGCAGAGTAGTAAACCCAACAAGCATCAACCTTTTTCTGACACAGACCTGATTTGTTGACCTGAATTTCATGTGTAACCTGGAGGATTCCTCCCCGGCTGTGCTCCTTGTTAAAACCAGCTCCTGCTTTTTTAATCTAAAGCAGAACAAGGCTGGACCTGAGTGTCAAATAGTAACCGTGACCTGACCCGCAGAGCGCCGCCACCTCTGCTGGATTGAGCTTCTTATCTGTGATTGGTGATCAGACAATGACAACACCCCCTTTCCACCCACTCCATTGTCATCCACGGAGCTGATCAATGCTGCAATTCCAGGCTGTGTGACCTCAGCGAGGGGCTACAAGGCGGAGGGGGTGGGGGGGGTGGGGGGCACATAAGTCAGTCACTCTTTGTCGAGCCGGCACTCTAAAGTGGCTGTTTTCGCCTCGCTGCGAAAGCCGCGGCAGCTGCTGCCCGGCGCTCTCCTCCGGCTCTGACACGGGCTGATTGGTGTGTCATTGAGCTCCGAGCATTATTTGACTGTCCATCAAAGCTGAAAGCTGAAGGGTCCCTGTCTCTCTGGTTAAATCCAGCCCCCCAGGGCCCCCGAGCGCAAGGTCACCAGGCGGGTGGCGTGCCACCGACCTTGGCGGGATGGGGTATAATATGAATACAATCATGCTGAGTGGCGAAATAATGGCGCCGTAAATTCAATAAACAACCCGGCAGACCTGACATCACCTTCCTCTCATGACATCTTTTTCTGACAGGACAAAGTAATACAGCGCTCCCCGGAGAGTCCCTGAAAACAGTCAATTTCTCCGTACTAAATGTCAAGGCAGCCGTGCGTGGAAATATGAAAATGGAAGAGGAGAGGAGGAGGCACTTAACGGCGAGGAGAGGACAGCGGCACCTACTATCAGCAAGAATCCGGCTCTCCACCTGTCTGAGCATCTGAACTCCGGAGGAAAAACGATACAGAGACGAGAGCAGAGGAGAGGAACGCTCTGTGTTTTGAGTTCAGCTGCACATCTGGCTCGGTAATTTGTTAATGTCGCTGCTGCTTTTGAAATCTCTCATAATAAGCCTCCCTGCCTGGTCCTGCAGCCGCCTTGAGACCTGAAAGGAGCTCGTCTGACTGGCTCCTCCATGAGCAGCAGCGGCTCCTCCACACGCTGTCGAGGTGAAACCAACAACAGGACTTTTCAGTTCAGTTCAATTCAATTTTATTTCTGTAGAGCCCAATGCAACACGGCATTTCAAGGCACTTTTACAAAGAAAAACCCGTTCTAAAGTAGCAATACATAAGCCACAGTGGAGCTCAAAAAAGCTCAATTTTTTAACATGAAGGCGCCTGCAGAAGCCGACTCAGAGGGGGAGAGTTTCTGCTGTTCTGGTTGAAGTTCGAGGATAGAAGGAGAGAAAAGGACAAAGCAGACAAACAGATTGTGGGGAGGGATTCAAACCCGGGTTTCGGTAGGGGGTAGGGCTTCTCGGTGATTATTTAATGTATGTTGAGACTTTTGAAACAGACAAATGCGCTTTTTAAGTTGTGAAATTAAGAATTTTCCACACAAATCGGCTTTGATTCTCCTTGCAGTTTCCCTCTATATTTGTTACTCTTCATCATATAGCCACTGTTCTGATCTTAAACCCGAAAATGTCTTTGTTTGATGCGTAAAGGCTTTACCTAAGCAACAGAAGACATGTCATGAATGAATGCAATAAACTTCATGTGGAGATGAAGTCAAAATTATCTCTTTGTCCATCTATTTAACTTCGATCAGTCCTTAATCTGTCACTTTACCTGCCTCGCAACACACATTCCACATGTCGCTGGAGTGACTAAAGGTGAAAACACAGCCCTCAATAGTCATTTTATTCCAATATAGACCGGTGTGTGATTGCTGGGGCTGCTCCCAGTCTCGTTTGACAATGGGAAGAAAGGCGGGGTCACCTGGACGGGTCGCCAGTCCATCACAGAGCAAACACATGCCATTCTCACACTGACCTGTTAAGCCGAAGCTTGGAAGGGACGAAGTCCGTGATGCATCAGCATTTGACATTTTCCACCCTGACTCCCACCGTGGAGCGCCGGCTGCGATGAAATCGGTCACATCATCACCGATTCAACAAGTAAACAAAGGTCATGTCACGCCTTCGTAATTGCAGACAAATCCCCTCTTCCCCCCGGATCAGCAGACTCCCATTGCCAGTTCACTGCCATTTATGCAGAAGGTTTTCAAATAAATCTACTGTCCTTAATAATGGACACATCATGACAACATCTGTACAACATGATTGAGTTGACTAAATGTTGATTATTACTACTGCAACCACCCATCGTCAGTAGGGTAAAACTAACCTGTCTCACGACGGTCTAAACCAGTTATCCCTGTGGTAAGTTTTCTGACACCTCCTGATGAAAACCCAAAAAGTCAGAAGGATGGTGAGGCCCCGCTTTCACGGTCTGTACTCATACTGAAAATCAAGATCAAGCGAGTTTTTGCCCTTCTGCTCTACGGGAGGTTTCTGTCCTCCCTGAGCTCGCCTCAGGACACCTGCGTTACCGTTTGACAGGTGTACCGCCCCAGTCAAACGCCCCACCTGCCCCTGTCCCCGGAGCGGGTCAATCAGAGTCCAACCTGCTACCGATTCTGGACGACAGAGGAACAGGCTGACCCTGATCAGACACATTCAAGCTAATTCTGTACCAACTAAGTAGAGTTTCTACAAGTGTCTTGGGGTACTGGGTCAATATGAAAATTATATCAAACACTGAAACGCACTCTTCGTTTTTGTGCTTTCAGAAAAGTTTTTGTTTCCAGGGTTACGTTGTGATGTTAAAACGATGTAGTTGGGAAACTAATGGCTGCTGTTTTTGTTTTGGTAATGAAATCAGACACACTTGTATGGTGAGAACACAGACACTCGTATGAAGAGATAACAAAGTTGGACTGTTATTACGACAACTCTCAACTCTAAAACTACCAAGTCCCAGTTCAAAATCAGTGGAAGCCTTGCCACACTGGAGGCAGCCATTGTTGTTGTCAATCCACTGGTGCGTGTGCAGAAGAACCATCGTTCACGGCCGTGGTGCACACGTGCAGTAGCAGTATTTCTAAAAAGTCACATTTTCTCCCCCGTTAATACATTCCATTTTATGAGCCTTTGTGAAAAAGTTGGGTTTTCAGTGACTGGGAGCTCCACTGTCATATAAATAAACACCCAGAACACAATAAAAAATGTGTGATTTCTCTTGAAAATGTTGTTGTGTCACTGAGACCCATTCATCCAGTACACAGCTCTTTGGACAGCACTATAGGGACTGGCCAAATATTCAAAAGTACACTTTTATGATCTGGCATTTAACATGAGCTAAACACTCCGGTTAAACAAGAAAAATGTCAGCTTCACAGCTTTGTATCTGCAATCCCACAATGACATTTAGACATTGTCTAGATGATATAGAAATGCACGAAATGTGAGCAGGGTTTGATCACTCCATCCCTGTGTTTCTTACAAGTACGGCTCTCTTCACTCTCTCCCTCTCTGACAGCAGTGTAATGCCCCCCGCCGCCCCCCCTCTTCAGCGTGTCCTCGTGCAGGTGAGCGGGGTCCTCAGCAAGGCCATAAACCTCTCGACGGCAGGTCTCCGAAAGCCATTCCGCCGTGATGGACGTCGGCTGTGATGAAGGTAAAGCTGCTCCGACGCCTTTAAAAGGACACTTCCATCATGATTACATTTACATTTAAAGGGTCACTTCACCCAAATAACACAACATTTTACCCCGTAGCCACAGCCAGGCCTCTCCAGGTGGGGATGTGTGGTTATGTGCACGGGGTTTTAAATATCTTCTGCAGCTGCTCCAATAAAACAGTGAGGGGAATGTTATAGTGAGGCAGTGAGACATGACATTTTAAATAATTAAAAGCATCTTTCCAAAAACATTTTCACAGCCGCTATATGAAAAAAAAAAAAAAAAAAAAGAAAATCAATAGCCCTCGGTGTGGATAGTTTTCAAAATGGTGCACCTTCAAAAACGGTTTGAAGTCTTTTGGTGTTGACCTTAAATAGTTCAGGTCAACCCTGCAATCGAAAGAAAAAAATCCTACAAAGTGTTTGTGTCACTTTAAACTGAATGCCTCGGATGTCTGGGTTTCTAGACTGTCCTCACTATCTCCACGGATTTGAGTGCCTGTATCCTGTTTGCTTCCTGCTGATTTCCGATATTAAACTGCTATGCATTGTTTACCTGTATTTCCCTAACAATATACAGCATTCCAAGACTAAATCATGCACATCATTACGCAAGGTTCTCTGCTTCAGCAAACATGAATCTTTGTCAATGAAGAGTTTTGTGCAAAGAACTGATAACACTTACTAATGACTGAAAAGAGTGAAATTATTTTAGCATTTATTGATTGCATGTAGTCCTGTAGTATTAATAGATATAGATGGAGAGATGTAGATACGTCCATAAAACTTCTTCAAAAATGTCTCTGACATTCCAAAATAATGATTATGTAATTCCAATATGTGCAGTACGACACGGCTGTGGTTGTTGCAGTCTTTGTTTTTGCCGTGTTGAGTGTGTACTGACTGACACTATTTTTGATGCGTACTTTGTAACATCATCGTTTCATTTTCTTCTGGTCCTATTGATATTTGATGTCCATGATAATCGTGCTGTGAAGAAACCTGACAGTATATCAGGCCTAAATCAACGTAATAAATGGAAAATGATCCAGAACCCATTCCGTTGCTTGTGGTCATAACACAGTCATCATATCACAAATGCAAACCCAAGACCTTCAGTAAGAGCTTCTATTTCAGCATTTTTCTCATGATGAAGAACAATTACTTCATATTCTATCATGAAGCATCCAAGAGGCAGTTTTTTTTTTTTTTGAGCGTCCTTGTGAGTATGATGATTTAAACAATCTCCCTCGGAGCCTCGGGGGAACCTCAAAGAGGTAGGAGACTCGTACTCATTATCACTCCACTAACATGATTACCTCATGTGCATCGGCCTGGAAGTCTCCTCCAGCGGCGAGCGAAGAGGCGGACAGTGAGCAGAGTCTCCGTGCGGCGGCTGACCCGGTAACCGTCGGTGACGTCAAGCCAGCCTCCAACTGTATGTTTTGACAGATCTGCTGTATGTTTGCATGTATCCGTGTCTCTGGGAGGTCGCTTTGTGGGCCATCCATCCCCGGCGTTCTCTCGAATCTCACCGCTGCTATAATCTTCATGTTTGATCCTGTAGAGCTGCAGGCCGGCTTCCTTGCCTTCCCCACATCCTCCCTTCCTCCCCCGGGGGTGGGGTGGAGGGGTGGGGGTGGGGTGGGGGGGGGCTCCTCCGCTACGTCCAGACTTGTCAGAGCAGATTCTCGTCAAATTACCAATGTCCTGCATCGGGGTAATTGCTTGCCAAACCCACTCCACTGATGCAAATTTAAGGGGTCGCTTGTGATGGAGATAATGCCAAATTGGTTTTGAGATTTTGAGATGTCTACTCAGCATGGATAGATAGATATGTGGAACCTTAAATGAAAAAAAGAAGAAGAAGAAGAAGAAATGAAATAAGGCTGTGTGTGGAGAATGCTGATTTGGCATTATTCAACACTGGAGAAGACTGATAGATTTCTCCTCCCTGCAGCTTGCTTCTCACAGAGCAAATAATTGTAAAGTGTATCTGGAAGGCTCATAGTGCTACATAACAGACTGGTACACTGCAGTCATAATACCTCCTCTCCTGTACTGTAATGTCCAATTGCCTCAGCTAAGTAGCCATTAATCGTGGCGGGGACGATGGCCGGAGTCCAGCTCGGCTGCGTCGTGACCCGACTTCTAATGAGGCAGAGGAAGCGACTGGAACGGGCGCCTCGGCCTCGGCGTCTGCCGCAGGCCTGCCTGACGCTGATGTCACCTGATGGGAGAGGCTGGCTGGTGCCAGCGAGGCACTGGATTGGCTCGCCCACCGGGAGATATCACAGCTCGCAGCTCATTTCATGAGGATTAAACTCTGGAGGCTTTAAGGAGTTAAGCTGAGAGTCCTCCAGGGGGAAGAACCCTCAAGTCTCCAGTGGTTGGAGGTTTTAATTTCAAAGTTGGAGGTAGTGGTGGATGTGGTAATGAGCGGGAGGAGAGGAGGCAGGGGGTGTGTTTGTGGATAAATTGGCAATGACAAATAAAGAGTGGTAATTAGAGGGGTTATAGGAGGAGAGTGCCCTCAAGGGACGAGCAGGAGCCGCGCACCCGTAGGGCGAGCAGAGAGCGAGCCATCAGAGCAATAACACACCATGGGCCCAAATGACAGCAGCAAGCCTGAATACATCATGAACCAACGGTGACTTTATTCAAATGTCAACCTTTCTGCAATTTCACATATTTTGTTTCAAATGTAATTTGTTTTGCTCCAACCGGCTCCAGCTCTCTGTGACTCTCAACTCAATACAAGGTGCTATATGGACATACTGACACTGATCAGCCAAAACACTGTGTCCACATGCCATTACCATGCACAGAATCAGACACAACCTGTTGAGGTAAGAACTCCAATAAGGTGTTAAGACAGCAATGTTTTAGGAGGAGATCCATCAAGTCTCAAAAGTTCCAAGGTGACCCACGCTGGGATATGACTGTGATCTCCCTTCCAATCCACAGACCATAAACTGCACTTTAATGTGTAGAAAGTAAGTCTAAAACTATTCAGAAACTGGCCTTGTGCCCACCAAAAACCAGAGCCTAATGCACTGAAGCGTTTCACCATTCAGCAGATCAGCCTTTACTCCTCAAATTAATGACATTTGAACATCCGGGGCTCAGTTGGTAGAGTGGGTTGTCTTCCAATCGGAACATTGCAGGTTTGATCCCTCTTTTGTTTTTTAAGTGTCCTTGAGCAACACACTGAATCCCAAACTGCTCCCAATGGATGGCTGGATGGACCACCTTATGAAGTGAAGTGAGCTCCATGACCCTGTCATTGTTTGATCATCTCTATTTATTCTGTAAGTCAGTTTTGATAGACCCACTGGGTCAGAGCATCCTCAAACCTTCCGTTCTTGTGCAGGGTTTCTCAGTCATTGTCAAACTGGCGTCAAAAAGACTTTGATTGTCATTATTTGGGAAGCTGGCAGTGGGAATAATGTTATTGCTGAACAGTGTTTGTGATTATATTGTCTGATGTATCATGTCAGAACTGTTAGAGTCACTGCACATACTTAGGGGTTCCATTCTTCAATGCATTGACCACTGACTGATCAAACTGCAACTTGAAACTGACTCTAAACTTAGTTTGACCTCATAATATGGCTTTACCTAGACATTGATAAATTGTTTTGTTGGGAATTTTTTTTTCTCCACTATTAACTACCTGTACCCATAATGTGAGCGTGCAAACAAGTTCAGAATCCAAGCCAGTAATTAACATACACACACACACACACACACACACACACACACACACACACACACACACACACACACTTGGATGAATGAAGGTCTGGATTAAAAGAAGACTGTGGATGAACTTACAGGCCAACACAGAGAGAAGCAATCAGGCTATTCAGCAGTGCCTGCGGTTAGCTTGCCAACAGCTGGCAACGCATCAGAAAAATCCTGCTGCTTGTTCAAGTGCCCACCCTCAAAGTCCGGATCTGACCCCTTTACAACCGACACAACATTTACACAGTGAGGCTTTACCTAGTCTGGACTCAGTGGGATTTTACATTAGGAATTGGAAAAATACAACTAGAACCAGAGTTTTCATCCAACGTACACAACATTCAGAAACGAACACACACTCCCTAGAATGAGCGTATCTGCCATCCTAAATCTCAATTTGGCAAAATTAATTCATGACAGAGTTTTCCAAATAACTTTAAACAAACACAAAGGTTTGCAATTGGCTTGAGTGAGATACAGGAACCACTGGAACCATCCGCCGAAACATCATTTCTATCTATCAATCTTTTATCGCTCTTCACGCTACTAAAGGTTGCTTGGGTTGCGATATAAAGTCAACACTCCTCCCAGAGCTTCTCGAAGTGGAGGAGGGTGAGAGCAAACTCTGTCTTTAGTCTCCACTTATCTTTAAATCAGGATTTGACATTAGCTGTAAGTAAAAAAGTAAAAGCACCTCAGGCCTGCAGATTTTGACTACTCGCAGCAGTTTTTGGGCTCTCCGTGCCAAATCTTGAAAGAAAGTGCGTGTGCATGGACAGAACATGCAAACTCGCTACAGTGAAGCTCAAAATCAGACTTGGGTCCGAGACTGTCTCCACTAATACCGTCCTGCTGTTTTGACCCAAACCTTCAAGTATCAGCATGAAGCATGAAAATCAGCAAACTGCAAGCACCTTTAATACCGATTAAACAAAATGAAAATCTACAGATACATCTGCAGAACATCTGAAGTTCCTGATAGATGCATTTCTGAGAAATGAAGCATTGGATGGCGAAGCGAGACAAAGCCAGCCCAAACACCTAAAGGTCAACAGTCCTGGACGATAAGTGAGATTCTGAGTTAATTAGACCAAACGCCGCTACACGTCCCTCATTAACAGCTGAGATTTCCTAATTATCCAACAATTTGTCCTGCAAACGAGAGCCGAGCCGAGGTCTTCGGAAGCAGTCAAACCTCGCTCGCCGTCACCGGGCGAAGGCCGGCGAGCCCTGGATGTTTGTGTGAGCCAACATTTCAGAGGCTAATGAAATATTTTGTCATCCGCCGTCGTCCCTCTGGTCTTCCCTTCATGCCTTTTGTCACTTCACTTCCTTTTCCTTCACAGCCGATGCTCCACGCAGCCGCTGCGGGACTTAACAAGCCTGGAAAATAATTAAAATTCAGCCAAATGATGAAACACTTGCAGCAAAGCGTCCTTGAAGGGTCGGCAGGGCCCGTTCTGAAAGCAGCGAGGAGAGAGGTAAGGGAGAAAAAAAGAGCAGCGTTTCTCTCTCTCTCTGTCCCTCTCTCTCTCTCTCTCTCTTCACAGAGAATAATGTTAAGCTGCTGCTCCCAGCTTAAGGGCCTCTTAAATTGGAAAGGCACTGGCCTATAGAGACATGTACCTGTCAAACAAATACCACACGCCTCTGATTCTCTCTCCCTTCTTTCTCTCCGGCTTGGTTTTAAACTCTCAGATGGTATGCGAGTCAGACGTGGGGCGCCGTGGAGATTGTCGGGTTTGAGAACAGAGACGGGGATTCGCCTCTTAGAGGTATCACAGCGACGCCGCTGTCGGAGGAATTAAGAGTCGAGCTCATCGGCCCTCCAGTGATCCGCCGAGAAGATGTTTCTCACGGCCCAGAGGAGGGCTGTCGGAGCGAGGACGGATGGTGGCGGCGTGATTCGGGTGGGGTGTGGAGATGAGCACGCAAAGGAAAATGCAGAAGCGGGGTTAAAACCAAAGACCCCTTTGTTTGGGAGTTAGTCCCAGAGAGCGTCAGGCAGTGGAGATAATACGCAGATATACACGGTGTACCGAGGAGAAAAGCTTCAGGATCTCTGCACACCACCCAAGAATATTCAATGATTCGATGAAGTTTGAAATAAAGTGATGTCTTTCTTTTTTCATTTTTTTTTTTATTTGCTAAAAGCAGCCAGATCATGACCTGCAGTGCTTCAGGCATGAGACACCTGTTTCAGGGCTTCATCCCTATTTATTCACGTTAACAATGCAGAGAACTGAAATCGATACACATTGACATTGGGCTAGAAGTAGGGCAAACCCGTACCCACAAACATGTCTTAAGGCGAGTGAGAGTAGTGGTTCTTAACCTGAGGTCTGGGACCATCTCGGGAGTTCACGAGATTAAAAAAACGGGGCCAAACTGTGACATGTGACAAGAAAAAATTGAGAAAAGCAGAACCAGAAAATATCTTTTTTTTTATAATGCTGAGTTTCCAGCAGTGTTTAGTTTCACTGTAATATTTTGTCAAATTGGGGATCAGCAAGGACACCTGCAAGACTTCTTAGAGAAGGGGTGTCGATCTGGTCCACCAAATCCCCACGCAAATTATAACAACTTCAAAGAAAATATTTTCTTCAAAAAGAAATTCTTTTGAGTGGCAGACACAACACTGAGACTTGAACTGACAGGTGGTGATGCTGCCGCGAAAGCTAGCTAACTAGCATTAGCCTCAAAGCCTTGCTTTCAGGGTGAGTTTGAAAAAAAAGGAGCGTTGTTTTTTGACATTTTACTTTATTCTATACTAGAAAGTAAAAAAAAAAAAAAAAAAAAAAATATATATATATATATATATATATATATATATATATATATATATATATATATATATATATATTCATGATGAGATATGGTAAGTATCAGTACTCAGTGTATGCAAGCAATGGTTAGCGTTCATGTTTGCACTTGTTCTTTAAAAATAATTTTTAAAAAAATGCCGGCATCAGTGCATCCTGACGTTAGAGTTTTAATTTAAAAGTTATTATGGCACTATTTTACCATTTTGCCTTCCTCCAGATGAAATTGAACTGTCCGCGGTCCCTCAGCTCAAATGCGTTTGACACTCCGTCTCACAGGCAGGGATCTTGAAGGGATCCAATAAAAAAGTTGGGAAAGTTTGGCGGCTCTGCTACCCACAGCCTATCTGTATTGCGAGCATGACAGCGACAACATGCAAGCTCCACATGGAAAGGCTCCGAGCTCAGAACCGAACGGTCAAAGGTCCGCTGTTCCTATCAGAGCAGAGCGCTCTGCACTGCACCACTGCATGACCCAATCATTTCATAGCAGGAAGGAACATGGCTGCAAAAAACTCCTACTGCCAATACGGTGTGAGGCGAAGTTTCCTTCCAGCGCTTCAGTGACAGGCGAGTGGACTCAATAATATATAATCATGAATCCCAAAGAGCTGAATAAATGACAGAACCGGCTTCCTCAAGAAGTGTGTGTTATTGTACAAGGCTGCAACGTTGAATTTAATGCTAAAATAACACAAAAAGAGCACCGCAAAACAAGTTTCCACTAAACAGTGATTCAGTGATTTTCTGTGAACTTCATGAAAATCAGATTTACTTGGTCAGGTACTTGAGACACCACATATTTTCTTTACAAATCATGAATCATCTTTCATGCACATTGGGTTTTTTTTTGTCCTTTTTATTTTCCGATATCAGTAAAAACTCAACATTATTGGCTCAGAGAAGGAAACAGAAAATGTCCGCAGCTGGTCAAACTGATGACATTCACATAATCTCATGCAGATTCTCCAAGTTGTTTGTTGCTTGCAGCGGTTTACTCAAGTTTCCTCTGCGTTGACTAAAAACTTGTGGGATTTGCGTGCCAAGAGCTCGGCGCACATACTCATGTGAAGTTAGCGCTTTAATTAAACAGCCCACAGTTATAAATAATTCTCAGAATGGTGGCGTGGAGAGCAGGGTCAACAAGCGCTCTTCTCCTCCACACACACGCTTCACTTTTAACACTGAAGTTATTATGGAAGTCAGAAGCATCAGAGTCGCTGTGACAGGTGCGCACAGGGTTGGCATGGCACCGCGGCTCGTCCACCACAATAACTCGGCTCCAGGCGGAGGCGAGAGTTCTGTGGCTGGTAAACAAACCCAGGAGAAGATGTTCAAACCAGCCTCTTGCTGGCCGTCTTGCGTCTCTCTTCCAGCTCCGTGAGATCATCGCCTGAATCGGTTCTCCCTTCAAGTCGTCCCAAACGGTCGGTTGATTGATGCCGCAGCTCTGCGTGGGCCCGCTCCTCCTCCCTCCACTGCTTTCTCTCTTTTTGTATGTTCACATGGAAGCTCCGCCGCACTGCTCCACGCCAGGCGGGGGACACAAAGGAGTCCGATTGGATGCACACTTCCCGCCAATGCTCTCTCCGCGCGCCGCCGATGTTTTTGTGTGTGAAGAATACGCCACACACCTACGTTTACGGAGGTCGGCTCCGGTGGGGAAAAATGAAATGAAATGACTTTGATGAACATGTGGAGAGCAGACGTTGGTGGCGGCGGACGACAGTAAAACATAGAGTGAAACGCAGTCAGTACAAATACCTCTGAAGACATTCTGACAGGAAAACAATCCACTTTCTTCACAGAGAAAACAAATAACAGTTTGTAGAGTTTATTCAACACAGCAGACAGATACGAATACATCCATTAAAGACTTCCTGGTCGACATATTTTATTTAGACAAACATTCAAAACTAATTTCTAAGTATTTGTTTCTGACTTCCATTCATTACTTTCGATTTGATTACTTTCCATTTGTTACTCTATTAACAAAAAGTCTTAATAACTTATGTGAGGTGGCAGGCTGAAATTCCTTCAGTGCAATTTATTGTTCAAAAGTTCATCAAATACTTTTCCATACCCTGAACCTTTCAACAATGCCAATAATCAATTTAAAGATTAAAATAAATAAATGGTATTACATTAGGTAAAAACATGAAATGGACATTCAAGATTTAGGATTATTGGTGTGTTTCTATTTTTTCATTATGGGGGTTGTTATTTAACCACACTGTTTCTTTAAAACAAAATAAATCTGTATTTTATGAATGTAGTTATACAAAATTTACAAATAAATCTAATATACAACACCGATCTCAACAATTCAACCTTTATAAATACACAAATGTCACATATATCTAGCGCACAAAGACTGAAAAGAGTTATGGAGACCTCGACGTGATCTGTAGAGTATTTGGTCTCCATGGAAAATGAAAGTTAAATGAGGAGAAGGTTTAAATTGGACTGAACAGCCATGTGAGTTTGATCACACTGGAATTTGAGCTGCTGATAAACGTCGTTTAGAACTGATCATTAGAGTACGATTTCACCGATTTGATTATTGCAACGATTCATGGACGCACATTAAGTTTCTAACAATGAAAAATATAAAGAGTGAAAAAGTTTTAATACTGAACTTTTTGTGTTTTTTTTTTTTCTCCATGGTGAAATTGAGCAGATGCATCTTCCAGCAGGTGAAAGCTGCAGCTCCACTCTGGTGCTGGCAGATGTTTCCATCAGAGGAGTATTTTGTGAGCCTTGTGGCTCGGCCCTGCATGAGGCACCCCCCCCCCCCCCTGCAGCCTCCGCTGCAGCTCCACACGGGCAGCGCTGAAACCGGGGCCCATCACTCGTGGCTAAACAGCTCTCGCAGAGCCCGGAGGTGTGTTTGTGGCTCATTGTCCTGCTGAAAAACTGCTGCTGGTCCCACTGAGCTCCGAGCAGATGGGACGGCGGCGCTCTGCAGGATGTTGTGGTAACTCTACTTGTCAAGTCCACTTGTGCAAAAAAAAAAAAAACAAAAGCAAGTGTGTGGCAGCTTCAGATGTGTTACATCCCGGTACTGCAGCCATTCTCCCCCATTTAATCTGCATTTATTGTATTATTTAGTCATTGTTGTGGGGACTTTCAGCCGCCGCTCTGTCCCTGCATCCCTCTGCCGCCTGTCAGTCTCTCCCAGCATCACAGCTGAAGCTGTCTTCCTCTCCCCACGTCGGGGGAATTGATCTGTTTGGTCCCCTGACACTCCCTGTTAGCATTGATTAACCGGTGAGTCACGCTACCTCTGCAAAGACAACGTTTGAAGCTTTCTTTCCCCCCCCCCCACCCTTAATTATTTACAGTCACAGCGAGGTGCACGCTCATCCCAGCCTCATACATCATGCAAAAATACTCCGACTGACAGCCACACCGCTCTCAGGCCTCCTCTCTCTTCTGTTTTTTCCCTCCCTGTAAACCCGGAGTGTTTGTTTTAGTTGTGAGCTCTGGGGCAGGAGGTGCAGTTAGTGTGCGCCGTGATGGGAAGCTGAGAGCTGAATTACCGCTAATGGCTGCGGCTGAGCGGAGTGAGGGATGATTTTATGGATGAAGTCATGTATTTTTCCTCAGATTTAAAGGTCTCTCTGAGAGCCCCGTTAGCGCTCGCCGCCGCGTCCGCCGGCTCGTTGTGCTCTCCTCGTCCGACTCCCGCTCAGTCTATTTGCGCGGCGATAAAACAGCGGAGTGATTAAAATGGTGTGATAAAAGCGGCGAGAACAAGAACGCCGCGCCGGCGGATGTTTATATGACTGCGGAGCGTGTCAGAGGGACCGAGATTTATTAGCGGCTCAGGTGTGTGTTGGGGAAAGACGGAACTTTCATTCTGCCATGTTCCTGAATCACTGGAGCACATTAATCATTATTTTTGACACGAACATCAAAAAAAAAAAAAGAAAAAAAAAAGAAAAAGAAAGAAAGACTCTCTACAAAGCACTTAAAAGGTTTAAGAGTGTGAGGCTCGCCCTGCACGTGCCTGCTGGGCCTCCTCGGAATCAGCTTGTCAGCCTCGGCTACACTCAGCATCTTCACACGCTCACAATATGCATTTTGCGGAGCTGAGGAGTAATGAGGTCCAGAGCCTTCTGCGGAGGGGTTCGCTGACTGCTCTGACTCTCTGACGGTAGCGTCAGCGTCTGACTGCGTTCAGGTTCATGTTGTCACATTTTAATGCAGACTGGTTTCCCAAATCAGCAAGGAGGACCAAACACTGGCGCGCCACGGCTCAGTGGGTCACTGTTATGCAGAGTTGCAGGTTGGATCCTCGATGCACATGGCGTGCACCCACTTATTTTTCCATCAGCATTATGTGCAATCACTTCCAAATCCCCCATGATGCACCACGCTGCCGTTTTTTTCTTCTTCTTCCCCCTGTCTCCAATTACAATGGCAGGCAAATATTGCTAACCAAAAATGTATCACAAATTTATGTGACAATGAATAAATACGATGGGCAGATTTTCACTCTTATATACCACTTTTTCTAAAAAGCAAATGGCGTTAGGCAAAAACAAAGAAAAAAGTATGTAGCCACTTCTCCGCTCCCTGCGCCGAGTGAACGGGTGAATGAGAGCAACAATGGAAAGCACTTCGGGACAACTGCAGCTGTTAAAAAAGTGCTTCATGAGTACAATCCATTTAGCAGATTCCAGCATCGGGCATCGGTCAGATGCGCTACGAAGGCACTCGTAACTCGTTAAAGCGCTCCAGATCAATCACACCCGATACCGCTTGATGTCAAACGGTATCAACGAGCTGCAACACTCAGAACGGCAGCTACTTGGTGAAGCTGGTGGAGATTTTAGAAAAAATGTGCGATTTCGGCAATCTGACAAGCCGGTTACCTGTTAGACGGACTTTCATGTTGAGTTTGACAGAAAGAAATAGGAATCCTGACTTCATCTTTTACCTGACAGTAAAAACTTTCCAGTTCGTAGTTAGATTGCAGGAACACAGTACAACATTTTTCCAACCGAGCTTTAAATTTACAGAACATGACCAGATATTTAAACAAGAAAAACAAATGCATTGGTTTTGTGGCTCCTTCTGCCCAGAATGGCTCTTTCAGGCGTAGATCAGGTGAACTGTTCCTCATTGGAATAATTGGGAGAGTTATAACAGACTCACGCTCCAGCTGTCCTCATCGTCCCCGATAAACTTGTTTACTGCATTGAAATGATTTTCCATTGACCTTCGACTTTCTTTCCTGCATTTAAACACAAAACTCTCTCTTGTTTTTCTTTCTTACGTTTTCAAAACAGGTCATTTACATCAAATGAGATTGCATTGGAGAGGAACTCTGGCCGTCCAGAACATGCAGGCTAATTGCATTGGATGATCAGACAAAGGGAAGATGATCCCATTTGGTATCCATCAGTGCATTTCATGCACGACAGACGTTAAAACAGGAAGGCCATGTAAACAGAGCAGATAGCAAGACTCCGACAAAAAAAAAAAAAGCACATGGCTGAAAGAGAAGCAGAGAATAAAGAGGACAGAATAGATCCAGATCCACGGCTGCATTAAAGAGAATGTCGAAGGTTGTCAGTTTTAAGAAGACAAAGAAACATCTCCCAGGTGCGACCTTCAAATAGACTTTTTCTTCTCAATTTATATTTCAGAGGCTCTACTTTGTTTTATTTTGAATCACAGGTGTTTCTGTGTTTCTGCTTTAATGAGGTCTGATCAAACAGATGAAGACCAAGATCTCGAAGCCACACCTTTACTTTTTACAGTCCCTCCATGTTCCCAAGGCTGCTGGGAGGGAAAAGGGGGAGTGATGGGTTTTTTTTTGTTTTTTTTTTGTGTATTTTTTTTGTTGATCGGGTTTTATTCAGGTTTATTCGTTTTATTACATTTGTTGCTGGAGTGAACTCGTTATTTTTCTCATCCTGGTTATGAACAAGTGAAAACAGAAGACTCCACTGAAAACACAACTTTTGGAGAACGCTCCGACTCGGTCTCCGTGGAAACATTGATGATTTTCTTGAAACTTCACGGTCGACCAAAAGACCTCTCAGTAACCACATGCATCATGTTTGATTTCACCGAGGAGCTCAGGCTGGATCTGGAATGACCTTTAACCTTGAATTTACTCCAAAAGCAGGAGGCTGACTTTTCTGTAGCTCACAGGTTAGCTTGTTAGCTTCTGCAGGCTTCAATCGATGACGCTTCAGACTGAAAATAATGCAGACTGTGTCTGTTAACAGTTTTCCTCCTGAAGGATGGAGATCAGCAGGCATCAGCACAGCAAGCACCAATTTACAAGCATTTCTCTGATTTTACTACTTGTTATGTAAACAATGTGAGGGTTAGATTTAAGTGCACGCACATAAAATAAGGGAAAGGGTTGGCTACAACAATCCAGACTGAACTGAATTAATGTTTTGTTTGTTTCCTCTATATTTTTTTTCCCCTTCTTTTCCATTTTACATAAGGTAACCGAGTGTCAACCGCGAGTGATTTATCTGCAGCAAGTTTCAAGTGTCTTCAAGCTGACTTTTAAATGAAACCAATCAATCTAAAGCGTTGGAGGCAGCTTTGACAAACAGCAGCGGCGGAGCGAAGTACATCAAAGGAATATTCAATCTTCTGAAACATACAAAAAATCTCCATGACCTCCTGTTTTCTTCTTCTTCTTCTTCTTTCTTTCTTTTTTTTTTCGTGGTTGTTGATTATTTGTGTGTCGAACTTCTCGTAGCGATCAGCAGCTCAGAGCGGACGACATCACAACTTCCCGTGTGCTTTTTCGATGGCCGCCTCTCCAACATAATGTGTGGACGCACCAATTAGCGTTGAGAGATTTGCGAGGGAACGAGTGTTTGGAGGCGCCAGGAGCTTTGTGGCGCCACTCGTCTTCCTATTTCCCAGCAGCGTCTCGGAAGAGCCGGGCCCAACTTTCATGTGAAGCCTCGGGGACGGAGCCGGAGCACGCGCCGTCCTTCGTCTCTTAATTGGCGCTCGTTAGTTCACAACAGTGTAATTCGGGAGCAGCATTAAGGACGGACCCCACAAAAAAAAAAATAAATAAAACAACTTGATAATGCTGTCAGTAACTAATTAGCAGTGATGGCATCTGTCAGGAAATTGCATTGCAGGGGCAATTAAAAATGATGCACTATTAGTTTTGGCCAACCTCGCTGACCCAGTTAGCGTGGGCGGTCAGGGTGGGTGGGCGGAGCCGAGCCGGGCTCGCTCAGGAGAGCTTTGAGGTTATTTCTGGAACAATCATCTTCCGGGCTGCTTTGACTTCATGTTTGATGTTGTTGTTTTTTTTTTATTTTATTTTTTTTTTTATTTTATTTCTCAGACGTATCGCTTGCCAAAGGATCCATGCAGCGGCGGCGCACACACTCTCATCGGAGGCCAACCTACAGCGAACGGCGTGCTGTCAGAAGCCTCACTTACTGCGAGCTGCTGCCAGCGCCTACAGAAATAATCAATGTCAGAGTTTTAAAGCGTCTTTTCACCTGCAAAGAAAAACTGCAGGAAAACAAAACCACAACTTTTGGCTGATTACAATAAAAAGTATGCTGCTTAACATAAAGTTCGACATAAATGCAACTATTTCAGTCAACTTCTGTTCGCTGTAGGAATATGTCATTAATCATAAACTAAGTTCTGCGTTTCAAGTTGAAAACATCTTTTTTTGAAAGTTCTGTGCTGTGAGGAACTGAGGAGGGGAGTGAAACAGCCAGCTGCAGTGTGTCTGAAGGAGTGGCAGCTCTCCTGGACATCTCACACTCCGAACTTAATCAGACATGTGGAAAAATATCATGTTGAAGAACATGATGACTTCTGACCATGAGCCGTTGTTTTCAGTGAAAATCCCTCATGAAGTGTGTCGAATACCGTTATGCAGACTGGCACAGTGATTAAAAACATTAGAATAAAAGCCACCTTCACTAAAAAGAGACCATAACTGAATAAAACCTTTATGAAAACACTGATTTGGCATTTCCAGGTAAAGGAGGTGAGGATATAATGCTTTAAGTGATTTGTGTTTCTCCTGTATGTAAAGAGCAAAAGAACCAGAACAAAATCCCCCCTGGATGATTTTGTAATGATTTCTGCGACCTGCTGACTCCTCCTGCAGCATCGCCACCGGGCCTAAAGCTCCACTTGTATCCAGGAAATATCAGAAAATCTCGGAGGGATAAACTATTTCCATTTTATTCACCTCTCACTCTCACTTCCGCCAAGTCTGACTGGATATGTTTAGCTCCGGCGGTACCGCCGTCAGCCGCTGCACCGCTTCCATCCAGGGGAAACAACAGTCAATAAAAACAATGAGATATGCTTCATGTTATCCTCAAAATCAGTTTTCCATCGATTGGAGTCATTTCCATCAGGTCAAAGCTCAAATAAAAAAAAAAGCTGCAATATATGACCGGACTGCCTTGGAGGATTGCAGCCTCCATGCTGGTGAGTCCATAGAGTTTTTAAAAACATTACAGAGAACAGTTGAGGAAATGTAAGGCTTTTCTGCTTTTATTATGTTCAGACTGGGTTTACGAATGTCAACAAACACCAGGATAAGGCTCATTCGAGGCTCTTGAGCAGACGTGGACAAATTGATTCTGCTTTGGTTTTGACCATTTCCATGTTTGTAAGTTTGAATGCAGGTTTTCAGTTTCTAGCAGCAGTGTGATGTTTTGGTGATTCACACGCTGGTGAAAAGGTCTATTGAAGGGATACAGAAGCTTTCCTAGAGGCAAAAAGCTCCAAAAGATTTGAAAATATAATCCAAATCAATTTAAAATATGTTCAGAATTTCTGTCTCTTCAGAATGACCTACAAAATACTCCTTCACTTTCTGGCTTTTCTTAATAAAACATGCAAATGGACACAAACCCACACTTTTCAGGCATTACTTTTAATTCAAAGTGTCCTCTTTTAAACAGTTGGACAAGTGTGCCTGCTCACAAGAGTCACAGTCCGGAGCAGGATCCACAATCACAGGCTTCATGGTGAAAAATCTAGAAACATTAACCCATTATCAGCTGCAACTGAAGGTTCAAATTCAGGTTTCCAGGTTTTATTCGGCTGTGATCAAGGCAGACAGATAATCAGAGCACGAGGCAGTTTAGAGTGCAAAGAAAATGCTTTGTGCAGAAGTGTTCAGGCCTTCAACTCTGTCTTCCCTCTGATGGGAGAAGAACATTGAACTGAGGAAAATGGGTGTGTTTACCAGTGTTTGACTTCAGTGTCTCAGATGAGAGAAGTGGTGCATTTCAGGAAACTTTCTGACTTCAGGGTGAAAAATAGGGAAATCCTGCTGTAGGCAAAAGCCGAACTTCACATCAAACTCAGCTTTATTTAAATAGCACTTTAAAAACAGCTGCAGCTGCTGTGCATAAATAGACATAAACGCCACAGTAACAAGCTACTACATTCATACTGACTCACAATGCGTCGTTTGGCTCTCCTCTCATGTTCTGGTGAATCACAGAGAGTCGGAAGCTGCAGGATGATTCCGAAGCGAACTGGAGGACTCTGGGTAACAATAGCACCACGCCGACTTCAGACGCGTCCCTCCGCTTTTCATCCTCGCGTCGGTTTAATTCGTGCCGCAGAACTAAATGTCCTGTTGTTTGATTATCAGAAAAACGCAATTAAAGTGTCCTGACAGTCTCCTCGGTGAGTGTAAGTCAGAGCTGCATGACTCTCGTCTTCACGCCTGTCAGTGTTTAGTCATGTGGTTCCTCCTCCGGTGACAGCAGTCTCTCCTCTCGCTCCATTGTTTGTTTGTTTGTTTGCTAATTACAGACTTTTCTGACACCTGTGCCAGCTCTATGACGGTGTGAAGCATACAGCTCTCTGCACACACACACACACACACACACACGGGTCCTCTCATTTGCACTCCATCTTTAATTCACACACATTCATCCCCCTTGTGTGCAATTACCTCTTCTTTACTATTTACCTCGCTCTACACGCCGGCTGTTTTTGAAGGCTTTGCAGGTAAACAAAACATGCACACATGCACTCTAAATCCCCGGGCTGCTGGTCGGTAGGAGATACGCTCCTCGTGTGATTCCGACCCGCGCACGCCAAACTCACCGCCAGGCAGGCGCACGGCGACGCGGATCTCTGTGAGAAGCAGCGTGGCTCGTCGGAAGGCCGCCGCCGCCGCCGCCGGCCTGTGGCGACAGATGGACTCAACATGTGTTTGGAGAAGTGCTGTTCAATTCGAGGAAGAAACGAGTGGAAATCCCCAAACGCCTCCTGGACCAGTGACGGTGTTGGACGCCGGCGTCCCCCGGCGGGCTCCGCCCCTTCCGTCTGTTGTGTCTCCAAGTGCTCTTAGAGCGACGGGCGCCCAGATGGAGGCGTGGGCAAGGAGCGTCCCCAGCGGCGAGCACGTGGCGCCGTGAGGAGGCTCCTGGCTCCGGCGCGGCTTATTTAGCCGCTTTCCAGCGTTGAGGTGCCTTCAGGGACCGTCAGGACAGCTCATGATCATGTGGGTCTTCCAGCGGTGGTGTCATGTCAGAGCGCTGGAGTCACTGGAGGCTGACGATACGGCGATACAGCGGATCTCAATACATTATGATTTTACAGAAGCAGAATGTCCGGTGAAAGATAACTTCAACTTTCCCTAATCTGTTGAACCAATGGACCATCGGACTGCAGAATTCCTGGAAGCCACCAAAATGTGTCCTTTTGATAGAGAGGAAGCTCTGTTTTTCTGCGTTTTGTGAGTTGTGCAGATATCATAAACAGTTTCGGAGTAACGCTGAGAGGAGGAAGCATGCTGGAATGGGACGGTTTACAAGCAGCAGATCAGAGAAAAAATAAAAGCTTTTCTTTTAACCTTTTAATGTGGAAGTGATGTTATATGAGGAAACAGTTTTTTTTTTTTTTTTTTATATTTTCTTCCAGCCATTGTGTTATAATATATAATGGAACGAGTCTTGTCCCGTTACTTTGGTGAGACATGTCTTCCTAACTCCTGAGCCGGGGGAGTTGAAACATGCTTTTAACTTCATCTACATTTTTTCAATTAATGTCAAACCTTTGTTTTTGAACTGTTTGAGAAAACTGGAGGAAATCCCCATAAATGACACCGCGTTGCTGGACTTTGACCCGGGATCCTGTGACAGATGAACCACTGCACCACTGTAGCAAATACGACATCAGATGGCGGTGGTTTACAAATTGTGTACCATTTATCTAATATCTGCTATGCCAAAACTTTAAAGCGCCATTAAAAAGGAGTGTTGAGATATTCAGGTAAGCTTTATTGAAGACAGTGTTTTATTTTGGTGCAATAACTTCAAAACTTTTTTTTTTTTTTGCAGAAATCCAGTAAAAAACTCATATAAATATGCATTTAGTAATTCTAAAATAATGTAACAATCTTAAATAATTGACAAAATTCACTATTTTCATGCAAAGAAGTTAAAAGCAGGTCTGAAAATATCCCCACCTCACATATTTCACTTACTGAAAAGGTGGCCTACAAAGGGTTAAATGAGAAACTCTGGATCTTCATCAAACAGTTAACACTGAAAGTCCCGTCGGGTTCACAAATTAATTCCTGCATTTTTAAAACTGATCCATATTTACCAGCGAATGGAGGGAGAAATGTGGCCTGGCGGAATGAAAACCAGTGAGGTCCTTTCTTCTCCCGCCTGAAATTAAAACTTAAAAGCCCGAGATGTAATGACGTTCTTCGTTTCCAGGCCTTGCATTAGGGAAAATTGAATGTTAAAGCTAAATTGTTGATGTCTAATTGAGTTCTGAAGCTGAACTGCGGCTCCGACCTCAAACCTCATTAACCGGATTACAGAATAATCCTCACTTACAGCATTTTGGCGTGTTTCACAGCTTGTTTTTAATCCCTTTAAAAAAAAGAAAGAAAGAAAAACATTTCTCCAGCTTCATATATTTAATTGTGAGGACCTCAGAATGGTGAAAGCAGGTAAATAGAAACTTTTCAATGTTGCATTGTCTTCAGGCACATTCATGATAACATGAGGATGAATTATTAACAGCGTGGTTGTGTGCGGGGAGAACAGCCGTCGACACATCATCCGGGCAATGAAATGTCTTTAAGCCATAAAAAATTCAAAAGAATCCATCACTCCATCTTCTGTGCTGAAGATCTCCTCCAATCTGGGATTTTAGCAGTTTTCTCGATGTTTTCTCAGATGCAGAGCGCCACTCTAGTAGCGTTTCTGTAAAGGGAAAGAGTTTGTTGTGTGTTTAGATGATTTCTGACCTTTCCTTCGATCAGCTGGCGCCACATGTCGTCTTCTGATGAAGACGGGACAATCCAGTTGAAACGTGTTCAAGGTATGTACTAAAAACCAGCTTGACAGAACAGAATAAAGAAAAAAAAACTAAAACTAAAGGCGTAATTCTGTTTCATAGCATTTTATACCCCTAGTTCAGAGAACGCGTCTCCATATATGCAGAGTAAAGGTCACTAGTAGCAGTAATATTCTGAGGCGATTCATCAGAAGCTGCATATTTTCCTGCTCTTGTTTAAAAATGTTCAGAGAGCAACATTTCAGTAACGATTACGATACAGACTTCATCTCTCTCTCTCTCCGTCGAATAGAACCAAACAGCATCTGGTGCGTGTAAAAACATGTGTCTCCGCTGATTTAGTGAATGTATACTTTGTTGGAAAAGCACAGTTAAATCAAAACAAGTGTCTTTTTTTTCTAGTAGTCTGAAATCCTCTTGAGCAGAAAATAAAACTATTTGCTCTGACTATAAACACGCATGTCCAGTGCTTTGAGAAAAGCTACATTTTGTTCATTATTTAAACAGAACTCGACTAAATCTTGTGTAATCGGCCCCTGCCTCTGGTATTATTAATACATTTGTGCTTATTTGGAATTCCTCCAGTATGTGAAGTGTACCGAGTCAGTCTGTTGACCTTTCCATGGCTCCGCTGTTGTTCCAGTCCCGTATTCCTGCGTCCCTCTGTGTAAATTGAGATTAGCTTCACTGTATATTCCCACATAATGGAAACGTCAAAAGGCACCAAGTGTCTCCAGACCTTAATGAGATCGACAGGCGGCCGCCGCATCAGGCGGATCCTCTCTGACTGAAGTCTGGTGGAGCCGCGGCGTTTCCCCCTCCGAGGTCAGCGGCCGCCATCAAGACCCAACATTGATATGCAAATACGGCCCGACAACAGAAAGCATGTACAGAGAGATTAAAATAACGATCGGCTACAATGAGGATGTGACCCCCGGTGCGCTCTGCGAGGGGAACAGAGGCGGCGCTCGGCGGCCGATAACCTCCAGGCCTTCCACCAAACGCTTTTTCCTGGAAAAGGAAGCGAGGGCCGACTCTGAAAGAGGCTGGCTGCCCGACCGAGATAGAGCCGCCTGGGGACAGAGGGCGAGAGAAAGAGAGATGAAGGCAGGGCGAGCGAGATACATTTATATTATGTGATTAAAGGAGAAGGGGAGGCTGGTCAGCCGGCGACAGACAGACAGACAGCGTGATGTAGAGGGAGTCCGGCGACGGCTCCATACTCTAATTGACCCCGGTTAGGATCCGCGCGCTCTTTCCGAGGCTCTCAAAGAGCGCCTAATTGCTGCAGCTGATTGGGTCCTGATAGAATTACTGCTGTCAGTGAAGGTCATTAGGCTCAGATTCATCTTCCATCTCTGGGACGGGCAAAGCCACCCTTCTTATTCCAGCAGCCTGTCTTAACGAGTTCGCCGCCAACCCTTTTATCAGCAGAGAAAATCCCGCCTGTGTGTGTGTGTGTGAGTGTGTGTGTGTCTACACGTGTGCATTTTGGCATGTTGTCTGCCTGTGATCTCAGATATAAGGGTGGATCGATACTCGTGCGCGCCAACAACTTTCTCAGCCTCCGAGGTGGATTGACACCGAGAGATGATGGACGCTTTAATCCGGCAGATCAGGCGGAAAGTTCCGGCGCTGCAGGAGGAGGCTGTTCAGATCCTTATCGGCGCCGTCAGGAGAGCGCGTGACTCTCCTGGATCTGCTCGGCAAGCATCCATCCATCCGTCCGCAGTCCTGTAAAACCATCCGAACGATCCGCCTCAGCACATCTCAGCCACCACCACGTCTATATGAAGGATTATTGTGTCAAAACTCAACGAACAGGTTGTTGGATTTGGCTGAATTTGGCAAACGGGTCAAGACAATGTGACGAACCTTTATTCTCGTGAAGGGGTCACGATTGGTCTTCAGATCAGAACCACTGAGTTCCCGGCTGCTGTTGATGTCGGGGATGTATTAGTAACAGGAAAATGGACAATTGGGTCAGAATGTCTCCAAAGCTCCTGTGGCCTGTTCCAGTTCTTCGCTGATCTCGATCTGTCATTTAATACCAGATCAGAGTGGAGTGAATGCATAATGAGCCTTAATTTAAAAGAGCAGACATAAATAAACTGCAAAATGACAACAGAAGGTGAAACTAATGTATTTGTAATTAAGTATTTAGTAGAATCTCAGGAAAAAGACATGGAAAAAGTCTGCGGCCGCAGGTGGAGCCGGCACGTCCGAGCTCACCGTCAAACACTCTCCAGAAAACAAAAGCCGGTAACAGGATGTGTGAGGAGCTGCTGATCCCTCACAGCTCCGAACGGCGCCGGACGATCCGCCGCAGTTTGTGAGGGGCTGGAGAGAAAGGCGGGCGGGGGGGGAATACAGTGTGTGATGGATTTAGTTCTTAGTGGAGAGAAGTGGAACATTGATGATGTCCACTGTCTCCGCCGTATCCGATTTCTCAGGATTTACTGTGTGAAAATCTCACCGAGTGGAAGAAAACAGAGCGAGAGGAAGCAGAGTCTCGTCTCTTTACCTCGATATTTCACTGCAGCTCCGGTTAACGCTGCTTATTAATGTGTCTTTATACACATGTTGTGCTTCCAGAGGCCAGATGAAGGCCCCACGGACAACATATTGAAAACTACTCCATTACATTCTTATTTACAGTTACTTCATGAGTAACTCTGACAGTTGAGCGGTGAGGACGGGAAAGAGACGGCTGAGATTTTCGGTCTCAGAATGCGGGGAGATAACATCCAGTTAGACACGAGCGTAGGCGGCTATCATGCAGAGAAGTAGAATCCTCACACTGCTGCCGGACCGGTTTCATTTAGAGCTGTCAGTTTAGCTCCGCAAACTCCAGGCTGATGCCTTTTCCAGAAATTTACAGACGCGCTACAGAGGACAACCTCAAATATGGAAAATACTTCCACAAGTTTGTGCCTATAAACTTATATTCATAAGTGACCCGTCTTATGAAACTTTTCTCAGTTTCTTGGCGTACGGTGCACATTTTGGTTATTTATTCTTTTTTTTTTGTTTTTGTGATTAAGCATAATCACAAAAAGAATGGAAACGCTGCCAAACAGGGGTATGTTGGGAATTAATAACACGTCTGATCACACACAGCCACGTTTTAGGCAGACGGTAAAAAAAAAGTCACATTTCAGTTTAAAGATTATGACTAAAACTCGAGATACTTGGTTTAAACTGATGGATAGAAACATAAAAACAATCTTCTTATTGACAACCAAAAAGTAATGACTGATTATAGTTACAGTGCTTTGAATAATGTAGTGACTACAAATCAGTACTTGAATCAAGTACCTGAAAATCGAGCTGATTAAAGGTATAGTTACTGCTTTCTATATTAAAGTAACTAAGTACTACAAGTAACTTTTTCAATGAAGTGACGTGCTTGCTACTGTTTTGAGTAATAGACTTTCCTGAACATTTTTCTGTTTTCACACGAATACATTTGCAAATGGAACTAACGTCTATAATGTAGTAATGACTAACAGCCAATACTAGTTACTGGTATTAACAGAATACTTACATTTCTACTAACTGCTGAGTTACATTGCTAACAACTAAATCTTAATACTTGACAGTCAGACATCAGTTACTTTTACTAGCAGAGATAAAGCAGAGCTAAATCTCTAAATTGAAAGTAAATGAGAGTTTGTACTCAGTTACATGGTAACTCTGCAGACTACAGTGAAGTAGTTACTTTACTAGTTACAGATATTATGACTTGAATGCTGTTATAGTGACGAGTTGGTGCTCTAAATAAAGTAGGAACTAGTATATACAAAGTTTGGCGTGACATACTGGTATTCCTTTCTTTCTTCAATCATTTTAATGGCTTTTTTTTTTTTTTTTTTTAAATGCAACAGCCAAACTCCTTTTTTAAGAAAACACATTGCATTTTGGTGTTTTCCCCTTCCTGAAGCTTTGCACTGTTGTTTTCATCTCATTACGTTTGTTCTTCTTGAGAGAAAAACAGATTTGGGGACTCTAATGGCCTAAACGGCCGTTTGTGTGTGTGTGTGTGTGTGTGTGTGTGTGTGTGTGTGTTTGAGGCTGGCTGTGGATGTGAGCGGCCGCTGTTGTTCTCCTCTGAGTGTGTTTTTGCTGCACAGAGACGGAGGCCGGAGCCGCCCGTCGGTACATTAAAGCCCCCACTGCCGTCCATTAGTGCACCTCTGTCATGTTTAAGAGCCGGAGGTGGGAGTCGTGCATCGACTGAAAGCTAACACGAATGATATAGATGTGCCGGGTTTAACCCTCGACCCCGGCGAGCGCGCCCACGCCGGCGGGTGGGCGGGCGGAGCCGCCGCCGCCGCCGCCACTCGGGGAGGGGGAGAGGAGCGCGTCGTAATCAAAACAAATGAGTCAGTGAGCGGAGAGGAAAGCGGCGCCGTGAGCGGATTCCTAATGACGGCTAATATTAGCATAACCTAATATGCTTGTTGATCAAGGGTAAACTTTTGGGGGAGGACATGTTAGGTGCAGAATAAACAAAAGCAGCTGCTGCCAAGGCTCCGCAGCCTTCGGAGGAGGAGTGGGGGGGGAGACGCTGAGGCCATTCTTAATGTGGGCCGAGCCGGCTGCGTGGATATGAAGCAATCTGTCGGCTCGCCGCGCGCTTATCGACTTCAGCTTTATTTCAGCCCGGTTCTCAGAGGCTCCAATTAAATTCACGGAGAAAGGGAGCAGTTTGAGCAATTGCGTTAATATATTTATTTCTCTCTTTTAAGAGAGGAAAAGGAAAAAAAAAAAAAAAAAGATGAAAACATTTCTTTTCTTCGTCCCGCTCCACCTTCCTGTTTTGCTAATTGCACGAAACTCCTCTGTGCTTTTGGTTACAAGGCCGCCGCTGCAGCGCCGCGCCACGCTTGTCCCTTAAATATTATATGAAGGCTTAAGTAACAATTGTTGTTCTTTTGCCCATCAAGTATTCATGCTCTCTAAGTTAGGTGCACCATGGGAGAGCAGTGTGAGAGAAGGCCTCGCTGGGAAAACGCCGTTTGCAATGCATTTTGGGCCGAGTAAAGCAAACACTGCAAAAATAAAGAGTTCATTTTAACTATTCTGTCTCATATTCAGCCTTCAGACCACATTCTTCATAACACCAGCGAAGCCCCCAGTGGCTCCGGCTTTACAAATTCATACTGTGCAGCCGGGCTTTGTTTGGAAGCCGCAGCGCCGCATTGAGATTCCAGCAGAGATCCGAAAGTTTCCAAAGATAGCAAATCTGTCAGGCCATATTTCAAGGAAATGTGGCGAAAATGAAGCATCAGACGTCCCGAATATATAGACTTGAAGGGATGATGGGGAAAGGGCCCTTGTGGGTATGCAAAAGTTTCAACAAATAGCTGCAGCCGTGTGATCTCTAATGCATGCTAAACAAGGAGGACGACCAGGATCAGGGTTTCAAACACGAAGGCTCAGTATGGCGTCGGCAGGCTCTCCCTGTGTGGGTTTCCTCTGAGTGGATTCCACAGTGATCACTCTATTTTCCAGGTTATGATTCCCCAGTGGAGGATTTCCCCACGTTGGGCCTCGGAGCCTTGTGACATCCAGTTGGGCTCTAAACACACCACTTCCTCTGCCAGTTCACGGAACCCTCCGTCTGTAGGTGCTTCATGTGTCTGAGCCCCGTTAGGACGAGGAGCCAGTTGCTGATGCCATCCCGACCCAGTAGGAATTCCATCCAATTAGAGAACGGTGATATAGAGCGGCTGAGATGGGTCAAACGTCATTAGCGTCTCGCATTTCCCATAGTGCACTCTTAAAGCGCTTCACGTTAACCATTTCAGCCGAGCCCGGCTACCTGTTTAACCGCCGCGTGGCGCCGACTCTAAACTCCAGCTAATAAACTCCACTTTCCACCCCCAGCCGAGGCAAATAGGCCTATTTCGCGGGACACAAAAGACATGCTGAGAACAACTAACGGCGGAGAGTAAACAGAGCAGATTGTTGCGGGAAAGCACAAAGCGAAAAGAAAGTGTTTTCACGTCCGCAAGAATGAAAGAGAGAGGAAAAAAAAGAGCAAATTGTGCGCTAAGTGAGGGATCCTTTGCTGTGTGGCTCCTTAACAAACTGCGAGAAGATCAACTGCATGTTTCAAGATTGTGAAACAAACTCAGGCGGATGAGAAAAAATAAATAAATGCTCCCGGAAAATTGATTCGAACCAATTTGGCTTGCTTGTTTTAAGAAAATAAAGCTTTACAATGGAATAATAAACGGCGCGTTTGGTTAAGATGGCAGTTTTCTGCTGTGTTTACAGTGCAAATCTAACAACCAAATGTGGAGGCGCCATTAGTTTCCTTCAGCGTGTCACACACAAACACACACACACACACACACACGGAAGAAAAATACCAACTCTCAAATCTCAGTGAACCACAGTGGAGCCTGTGAGAGACTAATAAGTCAAACTGCAGGCTGAGCAGGCAGCGCATGAATACCAAATGCAACCTAATTGATTACCTAATTTATGCAATAACCAGTATTTTTTAATTATAGTTATTTATTGCCCAAATGTTTACGGGTTGGACTGATTCATGGGCAGAGTGTTGAGCCACGGGTCAGACTCAGTGGACCCTGTTTATAACGCTGACAGCAAAATTATCACAGCTCCACTTCATCATCGCCGCCGCCGCAGGAACCTGGAAGCCAAAACACAGCAGCTGAATGTGAATTTCCAATCCTTTTCTGCGAAATCTTCAGCGTTATCAGCCACTTTTTTTAACCGGTGTTTTTGGCCAGCTGAAGCCTCCCCAGAGACATCTTTCACATCCATGTCCAACTTTTTTCTCTCTCTCTAAAAGTAAAAAAAAAAAGTCTGATTTATTTTTTGTGTAAGGTGTAATGTAGTAAAGTATGAATATGGACCTGGTGGGATGTGAAACCTGCTGCAGATGGCTGATCCATCAGTGTGAATGCAGCTGGGTTTATTTTTACCACGGTGACCTTATCACTGCAGTAATCCAGCTGAAGTGCTGAAGTGTGAATCATTTTGGAAAGCCTCCTGCTCCAGCACCCACTGACACACTCACAGATAACTAAGTGGCTCAGGGAAAAGTGTAAAAAAAAAAGAAAAAAAAAAGATAGTTCCTGCTGTTATTTGGAGGACTAAAGATACCGATTTCAGCCAGAGTATTATGACCACTGAACATCTGGGACGGAGACGCGCTACACGATTGAATCATAAACGATAAATGACAAAAACACCAGAAGGCTTGTTCGAGTTTCTACTGCAAAAACTGAGTAAATGTGAGAAATGTTCACATGTACTGCACTGAAACTGCTTCTGTGGAAGGCAGACATGAAAACTGACATGAGATGAGGTTGGCGATTGAAACATGATCAAACTTATTGTTGCTAAATAGGTGAAAATAAAGATTGTATGAGCTGAAGAACCTCAATGCACAAGGACTGGATCTGATTTAAATGTGTTTTATGCATATTTATGTTGCCAAGATCTTGTATCATCCTCATTCTTCCAGCTGTACCGTCCAGCCCCCAGTGGATAAAGTCTGAAAATCACTTGTGTTTATTGAGAAAACTGTAGTCAAAGTGAATTATTGTGGCTCTCAGTGTTTGTTTCCATCCTCAGGCTGCATGTCTGACACCCCTGCTTTTAAAAGTCTTGCAATCATCCTATTTAACAGCGGCTGACAAAAAATTAAAGGATAATCCCATTATACCAGCGAGGACTAAACATTTAGCTTGTAGCTAATTTATAATCCGTAACTTTGAAAAATGAGAAAATACATTGTAAAAAAAAAAACACACTTTAAAAAAGAGAAAGAGTTCAGATATGCAATTTCTTTTTGACCACACATGATAGATGCTTAAAAATGCTGGATATCATTCAGCATTAAAACATGCCCAGCAGTTCTGCTGGTGTGTTGGAGATTTACGTCTGCAAAACGAAGCGCTTCATCACGGAGAGGAAAGCACTATAAGGCTGAGACAAATGAAAGATTGGATTCCATCTATGCCGCATTAAAGATTAACAGTAACCATCGTGACTATTATTTAAGAGCAAATATGATAAATTCTTCCTCATAAACACCCGCTGAGTGTTTGTGGCCTTGAGCGAAAACTTCAGTATTCACTGAAACATCAAAAATGGGTTTCGGAGTCTGCATGTGATTTGCTGGGGGTCACAGGTGAAGGATCCTCCAGCAGACAGCAGGGCCACAAGAGCTCAGGCAGGAGAAAACTCAAACAAAAGAGAAAACCGAAAACAAACAAAAATCACATGAAAAATGGAGGAGAGCCAAGAAGGAATGGATAATCTCATAAATAGATCAACAGGTAGGAGAAGAGATGGACGGAGGCACAAGGTCTTCCTCTTGATTTGATTGGCGGTTGGCATAAAAACAGAATTAGCCTCAGACATGAATCAGTGAAGGGGAAGCCATCCTGAAGGGACCCCGCCCGCCGGGGGGCCGAGGACCGAGCTGGTCAGGGACCGTCGACACACAGGGACCGAGGAACACAAGGAAACAGGGACTGTCGGGATCCAGCAGAGTCTGGAATTGGTCGGTTTCATCTTGGACTGGTTTCTGAGTTTGGTTTATTCTCCTGTTCATCCACTGATAGGTCAGCATTTCATTTATGCCTTTACGTTTATGTACCTGCAGCCTCCGCCCTCTCTCTCTCTCTCTCTCTCTCTCTCTCTCTCTCTCTCTCTCTCTCTCTCTCTCTCTCTCTCTGTACCTTCTGGCAGAATGTGGAGATAAAGCTTTATGGTCCGTGCTTTCTGCAGCCTCTTCATTCGCTTCCTGTCAAATGGCCGTTTGCTTATTCAGTTGTTTGTTGCTTTCCGTCCTCTTTGCTCACTGAATATCCTCTAACATCAACTAGTACACACAGGATAGGACAATGGACCTCTTGGTGTGGATCTGCTGAAGGAAGTTTTATTTATGTTTGCTGATGTAGAATTTTTTGAGTCCGTCTTCAATTATATAAGCGTTAGAAAAATAAAGTCCTGATTGTGTTGAAATGAGTATTTTTCCAGTGAAACTGATTCGTCTTGATGTCCAAATCTCTCAGCAGCTCGACGTAAAAAAGGCTTCTGCACCAGAATCAAAAAGCAGAGTGAATTATGGGAGAAATAATTGAACAGAAAATGGGTTTTTACAGTGTACATGTAACAACTGCTTCTGTGTCAACAGATTCAGATCCAGAAACAAACAGTGACGTCTGGCCTCGGTGGGGTGGGGGCGATGTGGGGGTGGGGGGGTTGTTTACTTCAGTCAGAATGAGGAGCAGGGGGAGCTGGGTAATAGCTGCCTGGTGTCGCAGCGTGCTGCCAAATGCTGTAAATGCAGAAGTCGTGTACCGGCATTAAAGATGGAGGGACGCGGGGCGAGTGACACGGCGGCGCCGGATGAGCTCCAGATTGACTCGACACGACAGCAAGTTACCGTAATCCCGCCAGGAACTCCGGGATAATGAGATGGGTAGCTTAAAGGCACAACCATGGAAAAAAGAAAAAGGAAAAAAAAAAACACTAAAAGGGACGCCGGGGTCCCACGCTGCCGCCGCCTCGCCGCTCGCTGCTCCAGGTTCAGTTTTCAGGAAAACCCTCACAGAGAAGAAGAAGACCTGCAGACTCCCGTCACCTCTGACCTTCTGTTGCAGAGGAAAACGCTCACAGATTTGGAGTTCAGCAACAGCTGCCACTTCCAATTTGAAGCCCCCGTCTTCTCTTCCCTCTGTCTTCCCGGGACGCCCGTCTGCACGGGGACGCCGCCGCCGCCGGCTCCGAGGCCGCCTTCCGGTCTCTGTCTGTCCTGTTCTGTCTGAGAGTCTGTCCGTCGCTGGGTTCGCGAGCGGCTGATCGCCGGTGACAGTCAACAACAGCTTGTAGCGTTCAGATCTTTGATTCCAATCAAAATGAAGAGATTAAATCAGTACATTTTAATTTTCCTGTTTCTGCGAAGCAGTTATTTTAGTCTTTCTGTATATTTTGTATTTCTTGTTTTATTTCATAATCCATCCTTGTTTTGTTTTGTTTTTTTCCAGATCTTTTTTTTTCCCTTCATCTTCCCAGACACCCCTCCAGATTGAGTGCACTACATCCTTCTGAACTAAAGCAACATGCTGTTATTTCATACTTCAGTTTGGTCGTCGTTGACTTGTCGTTCCAACCGCTGAAGGTTTCCCCGGTTTGTTCTTTCCTGGTTCTGATCTCTGTGTCTCTTTCATCATTGTGAAGTCTGCCACTAATGCCTGTCTTTTCTATTCAGCCTGCTAAGTGGAAATGAAGGCTGCACTGTGGTGCAGTTGTTAGCGCTCTCACTTCAGAGCGAGAAGGTCATAAGTTCGGGGCCACGAGGACCTTTTCCGTGTGCAGCCATGTTCTTTTTGTGCGTGGGTTTATCTGGTTTTTTCCAGATTGAATATCAGCGTGCCGCGGTCTTTCTCTGTGTGGTTCTTCCCTCATAGTCTGAGTCATTTGCTGATTTGCTTTATTACTTTCATATTGTCCATCAGTGATTTTAAAACCACTGTAAACCTCGTATCTGTGTCTACGGAAGGTTTCCATGAGCCGCGCTTTTCTTTGTTCATGTATTTGACTGCCGTTTCCTCTAGAAGCATCTTGAAACACAGCCGTTCTTGATTTTTGAAACGGATCCTTAAAAGGCGCCACCGATACGTCTCATGTAATCGTCCTGCAGGGTGAGCCTCCTGCAGCCAGTTGCTCTGTGTCTCTGTCCATCTGTCCCCTCACCCCAACCGGAACGGCAGAACGCCGCCACCCAGAAACCCCTGTGTCGTATGCTGTGCAATATAAATAAAACTGAATTGAATTAAATGTTCAGTTCTGCCGAAGGCGACCTGTTCATGACTCCACGTGTTTACACCTTGTCTGTGTGTTTCTGGGCCCGCTGGCACGGGTGACAGATGAACTGGAAGACACAAGAAAAACATTGTAAGCAAACACCGGAAAGATCCGTCTTACAAGCCAAAGACACAAACATGGCTTTGTTTGCACACGTGTTGAAGAATAAGGAGCGTGTCGTCGGCGCCGGGAGCTCAGCTGACACGCGCAGCGCTTGGCAGTCGTGTCCTTTGTATGAAGCAAACGTGACAGAGTCGTGGCGTTTCGGGGAAGTTGGTCGTGTTTCAGAGTGAGACAAACAGCGAGCGGCTCTCACGCCGCTGAGTGCTGTCCTGAAAATCAAAGTGAAACGGCAGTCGGAGCATCTTAAGCCCCGCTAATGTGATTTAGCTCTTAATGAAACGGAAATGGGCGGGTTATAAATACAAGAGGGATTTGATCAAACAAGATTTGATACACCGAATAGCAGCAGTGGCTCAGTGAATATGGAGCATTGTGGAGCGGCGGAGGGCAACCGAGCTGTACCCACGCCTCCCTCACCTCCTGGTAATAACGTTTTTTTTCTTCATTATTTCTATTCCTAATAGCTATGTCTAAAGCTGGTATTTGTCAATATTACATATGTGTGAAAAAAACACATTCTGTTGACAAAATAAAACATCCTTAGACTCAGTTAGTAGGCCTTTTAGATTTGTTGTATTTTTTTTTTTTTTTTTCATTTTCTTTATGTTCATTTATGCTCTAAGATACACCAGCACACTGATATCCATGGAGTCTTTTGGCTGTAATCTGCATTACTTTAACTGCTTACGGATGACAGGACAAGTGTGATTTGTGAAGCTCAAGGTGTCTGAACACCTCACAGACGACCCGATGATGGACCTGGTGAATGAGTTCCTTTCAGAGAGATCACGCCCCCACTGCCACCGCTGGATTATTGTTGATGTAAAAAAAAATTTTTTTAAATGAAGAAAGAACTCTTGTCTTTTGGGGATTTGGCCAATATGTTGATTTGGATTCGGGGGCATCATTGGTCCTTTCACCATGATTTGGCCAAAAGTGTTTCGATCTCCCATGCCTTTTTGGAACCTCAAAACAGTCAGGATGTAACCAGACCACATTTAAATCACAAAAAAACTGAGCTTCCAGTTGAGTCTTGTTCTGTAGAGTTTGCAGGATTGTGATTCATGTTGTCTGCAAGGATCCAGACTTTTAAAATAAGTCGGATTTTGTTGGAACCCTTTAAGTGCTTTCTGCCTTTTCAGCATTCAGTATTTTCATACTCAGTTGTCGCATAATCAGAAGCGACTTGTTCACTTGGCTGCCTTGGGTTTATGACGACCGCGGCTCTGAATCTGCTGATGGTGGGCTTTGGCCTAATGGAGCTGGCCGCCGGTTCAGACCTGGATGACCACTGCGCTCAAAAGGAGCGCGCCGCCGCGACGGACGAGTCACGCCATCTTTTACTTCTGATCGCTGGGCACCAAAAAACAGACGTCTCCTGTGCGTCCCGCTCTGCCAGAACGGCAACCAACCCGATTCCATTTCAAATAACTGCACTGACGATGAGGAAAACTGGAGACAGCTCAAAAAAAAAAAAAAGGAAAAAAAAAAGGCTCTTATTGGTGTTCTGGGCAGGTTGTTGCTGGCGGAGGGATCTGGCCCGCATTTCTCCACGTCAGCGTCAGGAAAACAGGTAGTTGGAGTTCCTGATGAAAGAAAAGCTTGGAATTAATTTGGATGATCCGCCGCGTTTGATGAATGAAGTGACAATGTATTTCTCTGCTTAATGAAACAAAAAGAGCTGGAGGTTTGTGTGTGCCAGCCTCCGTTTGCCTTCTGTTCTCCTCAGAGGACTGGGCGACACCAATTAACTCCCAAACAGTTGTAATCAGGGGACCTGTAAGATACCACACAAATTAAATTAAACCAGCCCGAACCATATGCCAATACGTGTCGTCTTCAAAGCCCGTTTTTCAATACGGCCCGAGCCTGTGACTCAGGCACAAAACGCAGAGAAATAAATCAATAATAACCACACGACACAAGGAGGGAACAAAATCATCTCCCTGTGTCGCCTCGGGGGTGGAATTTTTAGAGTTAAAACACAGACGTGCTACCAGCTCCTGAAGTGATTGACAGTTCTTTTAATGGCGAGGGACGTGGTATTGTATTGTGCTCAAGGCCTCACAAAGTCTATGTGAGGCTCTGGTGATGTAAAGACCTAAATTAGAAGAGAACTCAAGAAAGCGACTGGCAGAGGGGTAATCGGTTCAAATGGCTCTGAAAGTGTCTAGAAGCAACATGGAAGGCGGGACGGATCAGAGGTCCATCCTGAAAGTTTCCAAATTTCCCTTCAGGACACAGAATATTTCTGACCAAGTTTTCCAGGAAGGAAAAAGGAGAGGCTTTTACATCAAGATACTTTAGTGCACTCAGCGTTTGACAGTCATTCTGAACAACTGATGAGATCAACAATTAGCTCACAGAGATAAGAGGAAAAATTTCACGATCACGAGCGATAAAGAAGACATGGTGCGAGGAAAAACACACAGAACGAGACATCGAAGAGCGAGAAACACAGACGACACCCAATATATCCCCCAGCCACCAGGTGAAGACGATCACACACTCAAACACAGGTGAAAGACATCAGAGGAGGGAACGGCAATCAGACACCAGGAGCCCGAAACCTGAGACACATCGACAGAGCATGTGAGCAAGAGTTCATCTCTGAGACCATACGAATAAACGGATAATTGTGAGAAAATGGTTCACTATATAAAAGGATAAGTATCTCAAATTTAGAAAATAAAAATATCTGCCTTTTAAAAGAAATGCAGACTTTTAAAACCATGTTCTACTGAACACATCAGAAACCGTTTGCTTCTTTCTCATGTTATTTATTATGATTATAATAAAATGAATCTCACTGGGATTTTTATATAAAATACATTTTTTATGCTGAACCAACCTGCTGAAGTAATCAGCCAACAAGGGTCATACATTTTAAATGATTCTATTTTGAAGTGGACTTTAGTTCAGGATTGATCATTTGTGGATCAAAGTTACAGAGGGGGGAAACATTAATAATCCAAAATGTGTTTTCTGTGAACAGTACAGTCTGATTTTGAATTTATAGTTGTAACAGTAAATACTGTGCAGATACAGTTGTCTCCTCCAGGGTGATGGGATCAGGGGTCCGCCTGCCAGGAGGCCAAGCAGTGACAGCCAATCAGATCAAAGCTGGAGGTGACGACCTCGTGTCCTCATTCATCTGCGAGATGAGACAGAATAAATATGTTGTGTGTGGCGAGCAGATGGGATCATGTCGAGCCACCCTGGAGGAGCTTCGCCTTCACCTCGGGGCTTCACTGCGACGTCAAGTCCGAGTCACCGGGGACTTAAAGGAGCCACGCAACCACGAGCGTCAACACTGGGAGTTCATACTCCCACCGCAGGTAGGGGGCGGATCATGGAATTTAAAAAATAAAACAATTTGAAGTTACACAATGAAAGCAAAGATTCAGGGCAATGTTCATTTTTACGACTTTTTTTTTTTTTTATGACTGAACTACAGCATTTTCAGCGTTTCAGTCGTTTCCATGTAAATGGACATTTTGAAGATGCTGCCGTCTCAATGCAAAAACATAAAAACAATGCATTTTAATTTGAAATTTTGTGTAAACTGGTTTTCGGATCAACATATTTAATGCTGCTCCTTGACAATTAATGCGCTGTTCTCCTCCTCATATTTCTTGAGAAGATATAAACACTTTTCCGCAGCCCAGTTTGCTCTGATAAGAACCATTTCATCATCAGTTGATATGAATTTGCCGCTGTTCTAATATGAAGCAGAATTCTTCTGGGTTCGTGTTTCAGAACAGGCGTTAGGAGGAATCCTGCTGCCGGTCAGGGTCTTTAAATCACTGCAGTTTTATTCAAGTTGTCTTTTGTGGCTCAGTTTCAGTCTTTATCAAACCAACCAGTTCCTTAAATTCTGGTTAAAATACAATTTCCCAAATATAATACGGCTAATCATTAATTGAATAAAGAAATATACAAAAAAAAAAAAAAAAAAAAACACACACACTCAAACAAAAAAAAAAAGTGTTTGAGGAGAAGCAGGCAAGAAGGAAAACTATTGCTGATTTAGTCATTTGGAGCTGTTTCAATTATATTTTTAATGCAATATTTTCCCCAAAAAGTGTTTTGTACTTTTCTGCTTCACTCAGTCCCATTTTAACTTTAATTTCATGTCGAAAATGAAAAAAAGAAAAAGAAAAAAAAAGGAAGAAAACAAGGGCAATGAAAGGATACTGGGACAAGCTCCAGATGAAATATTAAAACAGAATACCAAACAGGCTTTCTCTAAAATTGAAAATGAATTGTGATGCAGATAAATCATTAGTTTTACTCTTTCCATTTATTCAGAAGCTTTTCAACATGATCTTTTGACATTTTAAACTACATTAATTGCACGCTGATTTTCCTTTTTTTTTTAAGGAAAGCTGTAAATTAAAAAAAAAAAAAAACATGGAACGAATTTATCTCCTCCAATTACAAAAAGTCATAGAAAAGTAATATTTTAAATAAATATTTCAAGTGGCAGATGTTTAATTAAAAAAATCAAGGAGACCAAAATTGAAGCCAACAATATGAACTAAGTGAAAGTTTATAAAGAGAAAGAGGATGCAGCCGGTCTTTGTTTAGTCAGACTGCATCTTCCGCTCTTTGTTTACTTATACTGTATGAAGGGACAGGCGCACAAAAAACAACCTAATAGATGTATGTTTGACATTTATTTAAATCAGCGCTGTGAACTCTGAAACATTAGAAGTAAAACTCATGAAATAAACTAACATTATTTGTCTCAGGCTATTTAGTAACTTTCCGTTGAGTTGGGCTTTTTATATTTTCACTACAGATGTTCAATCAATCGGAGGCTTTTCTCCCTGTAACTCTTGTACATTTAAACCCAGAGTCTGGTCTTACATTTTTAATAAGAAATATTTGGTAGTTTGTCGAGGGTTGTCAAACATGGGGCCCGCAGGCTCAAACCGGTCCACAAGAGGCTGGACAAACAATCCACCAAGCAAATTTCAAAAATGAAAACACTGATTTTGTGTGTGTGTGTGTGTGTGTGTGTGTGTGTGTGTGTGTGTGTGTGTGTGTGTGTGTGTGTGTGTGTGTGTGTGTGTGTGTGAGACCCAAGCTCAGATGTGGGTGATGCTGCTAGCTAACTAGCATTAGCCTCAAAGCCAGTCTGTCGGGGTGAGTTTGTGAAAACATCAACAATGCATCTGTAGTGGATGTTTTTTTTTAGACATTTCACTGTATTTTGCATAAGAAGGTTTCATTAAAATTGTCTTTCTGTTGATATTATAGTCATTAATATATAATATATTTGTATATTTTCCCAAAACTGAAAAAGGTTTGTATATTTTACTAGTCCCGTCCACTCAGCTGGAACTGGGCTGTCTGTGGCCCCTGAGCTGAAACGGGTTTGACACTCCTGATTTATACTAAATCTGCTCTATTGATTGCACCAGGTTGTGGCCTGGCTCTGCTGTTACCTGGGTATCGAGGATGGTATCAACGATAGCATCAAAGATGGAAGATTGCAGGAGTTATTTAGTTTTCTCGCTCTCTTCCTTTGTCGGTGCATCTGTTTTGCTCTGACGGCGTAAGGTGCCGTAAGTCTGCAGGTTGTACATCTGCAAGTCTTGCATTTTGACCACATGCTGCAATAAAGCATGATGTGATTAGATACCTCTCTCTCCCTCCACGCCGTGCGCCACAGTTCATGACAGTCATCATCTCCTGTTTGTCAGTAACTCTGTGAGCAGGGAAATAAAGGAAGGAGCTAATCGCCCTGACAGGGATGGACTTGCTAATTTGCTAATGGCTTCTTCTTCCTGTGGACCATTAGATAAGCAGCAGCCGCTGCTCTTTAAACCAGCGTGATGTAAATCCCACTGATCACTATCAAGCCTGCTAATGACTTCTGAAAACGGAGAAAACACATTTGATCAAATTAACTCACAATGAAAGATATTGTGGCGTGCGACGCAAGCGGAGCGAATCCGCCGCTGTTGGCTCCCTCGCTTTGATTTTACGTTCAATCCTGCCGCGGTTGCCATGCTGCTCCGTGTGTTTCTGGATGTGTCTGCTGATCGGCTTTAATCATTAGTGCAGAAAAGGTCCGCATCGATCGGGATGAGCGCTTGACCCCATCGCGGCGGCTAATCATTAAAAGACACTTTACCGAAGACAAACAACTGGCAGGAAGTCTGGAGCTGACGCCGAACCACAGGTGCTGCAGCAGGACGAAAACACTACGACATTTTAACAAAACACCATTTCCACAGCGGAGTCGTGGCTCCTTTACTTTTTGATTCCTGCCTTCTTTGATAGCCGTCCAGAAGCACCTCGCCTACACATGCTCTTTATTTTCTCTTCCTGTACATGTCATGTTTCTGCATCTGATTATTGTTGCACAAATTGCAACGAAAGGTCACAAAGTTACACAGATCACCATTCTTGATCCTTCTGGACGACGTGTGAAGAAAAGAAAGGAAGGCCTGTCATTCCCAGTGGAGATTAAACAAGTGGTGTAGTGATCGTGATTAAAGCTAATTCACCGACAAATCAGACAAAACACATCAAATAAATCTATTTTAAATTCAAGTAAAGCAGAGCTGTCACTGAAACACAGATGTCCCACTGTCCAGCAGATTTCAGTTGATGTCTAACTTCACACGGAAATTCACATTAAAAGAATCCTGATCTAGTAAAGGCTCCAGAACATGAACAGTGTGTCTTATTTTAACTTTGAACAGTCATCTCTCGTATTGTCTTTTTCCAAATTCGGATTTATTCGCTGCATCACTGTCTGATCACTTCCTGCACACACATGTCCAGACAGAAAACCCGACAGATTGTTTATAACCTGACGTTTGAGGTGGAATCTTATTGATCGGCTTCCTTTATTGGCTCTTTAAGAGTGAGTGTGTGTCCTGTGAAGGACCGTGTGGATTACAGCCAGCCTCTCAACCCCCTGCAACCCCAAATATGGAAGATGCATGCACAGTATGTCATTGTTGATGGACTGAATATCTGTCCAGCGTGTTTCCTGCACTCACTCACAGTCCTCCAGGACTGGCTACAGCGCCCCCCAACCCTTAACAGGATATGGTTTAGAAGATGGATGGATGGATGCTTTGTTGTCCTTCAGATCTTCAGAGTGATGACCTCTCATATTTTACCTTTAAATGCAGTCGTCTAGCTTTACACTCCTTCAGACTCAAAAGATCTCAAGAGAAACTGAGCCTTCCAGAGTTTCGGGTGGAGCTGTTCCGCTGGATCACATTAGCCTGAACAAGTGGAGGTAATGACGTGGGAAATGAGCTTGTATTATTTGCGTCGGGGAGGTTTTCTTCACACCCACATTATAAATTCTGGGCTGTTTGCTGCTGGAGCCTGGCGACTCGGTGACTGACGGAGGGACGGGCTGCCTCTCCCGAGCAAACCTCTCTGACAGAAGTGCCTTGCTTGCAGTTCGCCTTCCCGCTGGCAGGCTGTACGTCTGCTTCCTCTGTGCCTCCGTCGGCCCGTCGTCAGCGCCCCGGCTCATCACAGCCACGTAACGGGATCGCAAAAAGCCTAATTAGATCTAAATTAGCGTCACTTTCTTGACTCAACATTATGGATTGAGGATGAGGGACTAATTAGGCCGCTATTAATGCAGAGAGAGGTTAATGACGGGGGGGAGTTTGTCACCAAAACCCAATGAGGAGGGACGTGATGGGCTCGGCTCGCTCAGCCGCTCAAACCCGCCGCTGCCTCCCGTTCTGCTGAGGCCAGCTCTTCTGCCAGTTTGCGAGGCGGCTGCACTTTTCACTTTGTTCATGATCAATGTACACTTTATATGTGGTAAACAAATAATAACTCAGCTTTACAGGCGGCCGACTGCTCGCTAGATTAAAGCACGGCCGCGGCGAGCCCCGCGCCGGCACGCTGTATTCTCCAGTAATTATGTGCGAAACAAATCATCGGAGATGTCCGTCTGAACTTTAGATTGCAGCCGCGCACAGGTGGAGTCGTTAGCGGGAGCACAATGCTCCCTTATACTGCGTGACATCTCAGATTAATGCAGGGAAAACAACAATGAATGAGAAACAGCAGCGTCTGCTCGGCGCTCGGCGCCATTACACTGTAAAAAAAAAAAAAAAAAAAAGCTCAGTCATTTTCTTTATTACTGAGTGTTCAAACAGGAACATAAGTCCCCCGGTCAGAGAGGGTTTTCACGTAACTCCGTAATGTTATGAGACGATGATGAATGCCAGCGACGGTCTGCTGATAGAGTGGAGATATAATGATTCTTAGGGGACGTTTACGCGCAGAGTAGAAATGACTTGCATCTTGAATGCGTGTGGCTATCATTCACACCTGGTGTGTTTTTCCATGTCCACATTCAGATTCGTTTGCTTTCCTGTGTTCATTTCACCCCAAAAAAACTCTCAGATAAATACAGACTGATGAAATAACTCAGCCATTAAAAGAAGGATACAGTCTTTCTGTTGCTACTCTGTCATGTGATTGGTTTTTTGGAAGCTAATTTCATCAACTCCTGCACAGGTAAGGTCGCTATTGGCTGTCCTTGAACTTATGGAATGACATCATCACCTCATTTGCATATTTGGCAGCGTTAATACAGTTATAATGGAGGCTGTAAGGGAGTGCTTTAATGTTAAAGGAGGGAGAAAAAGAGTAAAACTTAGCTTAAATATGTTGACAACAATGGATGCGTGACTGATTTGTAATGTGAGGGAGCCGTGTGAGAGGCAGAACCAGTGACCCAAATTCACCTGACTCCCTCAGAAATATCCACTACCCAGCAGAGCAGACTGTCGTATTTCCAGGAATTAAACAGAAAAAGAAAAGGTTGAACTTTCACGCATTAATATTAACACATATTTTCACATTTGTATTTTTTTTTTATGTGGATTGGTAAGTGCAATATTTCAGTGGAATATTATATTACATCTTCAATTTTCAAACCCGGGAATAGATCTAACAAAGAATAAGTATTAATCTTCTGGGAGGAGTATCAGGGATCACAGGGCAAAATTAGATTTACACATTGTAAAAAAAGAAAAAAAAAAAACAGGGTAAGAAATGTCTGTAGACTCAAGAGCAGACCAGTGCAACCTTTTCCAGCTACTTTACAAGTACAGGACAAAAGGTTTTCTTGCTCTTTCCACCATTTTTCAGTATTAAAGCTTCATAAAAATGTGACACAACAAGCGACTGAACTGCACAGGTGTCCGTTGATAAAGGGTTTTGTCACTGTAAGAGCACCAGCTGTTCAGGAAGGGAAGAAAAGCAACTCATGTTTGAAATAAGCTGCTTTGTAAAGGGTTTTTTTTTTTGGTGTCCACTCAGACCGGACCGTAAGCCAATGAGAAGCCTGATCAGACAGGTCTGGGCAGCTGAAGAGGAGAAGAAACACATTCACATCAGTGGAGTTTGAGCTTCTTCTTTGTGTTCTGTACATTTTAATCATGAAATATGTGATCTAAGAATGAGAAAACCTGATTAGAAATCTCACCGGGTATTCAGCGGCAGCCTTCAATGCTCGGCAGGATTCAAAAGGGAGAAGAAGGAAAAAAAAAGAAGAAGAAATGAAGCTCAATACTATGCAAACTGAAAGTATTTCTTTTAACGACGAGTTTTAATATTTTCCTTTCTTCTCGGGGTTTAAGTGCTCTGATGATGCTTTTCTTTGCCTTATGTAAAGCACTTTGCACAGTTTTTGTATGAGCTCGCCTTGCGTTGCCTATAGACACGTCGGTCTGACGTTCTGCATTCAGAGCGAAAGAATTCAATCCGTGGCCTTGTGTTTTTGTCACGAGCGCCGGCTAAAAACACTGGGAAGCCTCAAGAGGTGGAGTCTGCTGCCACGGACCAGCTCAGACTCCACCGAACGCGAAACGGACCGAAACTTTCAAGGAAAGCGCCGGTCGACGTTTGAGTGTAGTCTGGTGTGCGAGGGTCCGGCACAAAAGAAGATCGATCCTGATCCGCAGATGAACATACATGCTGGATTTTCTAGCCTGTCGGAGTGGGGTGTGCTTCATTAGTTGACCCAGCTAATCCTAGATTAAGCATTGCATAGCTTTACAAAGCCACAATCCAATAACTGCACACCGAGTTCTATCCTGAATCTACATATTTGACATTTTGAGAGTAAGCCTTTTCTAATTTTGCTGGATTATATGATGTGTCCCAGTGAGTCATTGAAGGTCTCATAAGAATTTGGTGGACGCTACCTTCCCCCATTGAATAACTGATAATATGCATGTGTCATGGCGTAGAAAAAAAAAGGATTAACTAAATTAATTATGGTACATTAGGTAACAGTGTATGAGCCCTCAAAGTTATGCTATGAAATATTTCCATAGTTGAATCTTTTGGGAGATAATTATCAGCACTGCTAATACATGGCTCGGCTTGACTTTCACTTTTAATGACTTGCGCTATATATTTATATTAAAAAGATCAAAATGGGAAGCACCTGAAGGCTGAGGTGTTCAAAGCTCCGACTGGGAGCCCGTCTCTCTGTGGATGGCCGAGTGATAGAGGAGTGGTCCAGAAAATGGGAGCCATCGAAATGTGTTCATGACAGGCCCTCTTTTCAAGGTTTCAAGGGTTCTTTTTTTTTTTTTTTTTTGGTACTGAAACCGCTTCATTAAAAGACGCATACAAAAAATGCAGTGGAAACTTTTACTTGGGTCAAAGGTCAGTACCTGGACCAACCAGGGTTAGGAAGCCTGGGTGGCCAGACACCTTCAACACTACCAGAAACACCTTCCAGACCCCAGGAAAGCAGCCAAACGACGCCTTTCACCCCCTGCAGTCCACGGCCACCCAGAGACCAGACTGACAGTTGGGTGTCCGGGTACAATAAATGCAACTTTTTGAAAATGGCTCCCAAGGTGGAACTTTTCGTCAACACGGAGTAAAACGCAACTTTTCTGAAATGCTGTGTTGTTTAATTACAGTAACAGCACAGTAGTTACAACTAACAGCGCCCTCTACTGGCCCAACATGAAAACACAATCGTTTTCAGTATTTCTTCCATTTCCGTGCAGACATCACTTCTTAACCTGTGCCGAGGAACAAAAGCACAAAAATGACGTGTTTTCACTTGACAGGATGTCATGTAATTGGGAGCCGGGTCCAGGTGGGGCTTTGAGGTGGATACCATCGAGCACATTGCATGCAGTTCTTTACTATACAGGATCGTAGTGTCTCAAATCCTCCTGTTACAGCTGGATTAGAGGCTGCATCACGGTGTCGGGCTGTAGAGAGGAGCTGTGGTTTAAATTCTTCCCTCTCCTCACTTCAAATCTGGGATTTTGAGCTTTTCTGAGCAGAGTCTTCAGAACGTGTGTGTGTGTGTGTGTGTTTTCTCTGGCCACTGCTGTCCCGTGATGGATGGAGCATTGTGTTTGAACGGCAGTAGGAAGTGCTGCGCTCCTGTCTGCCGTGCGGGCACACTGTGACGGCAGCCGGACGGAGCCGTGACAGAGCGACTGAGCCGAGGCCCGGGAGCTGAACCCAGCCCGCCAGCCGGCCGAGGCCGCCGCACGTCTCCTCGTTTTCAGCCACTTTGAATGCCACGCCGCCGAGAGAGACGGAATCTGGAGCTGAACGCTGAAGACAAAGTATGCAAATGAGTAATTAGTTCAATAACAGTTTCCCAAAACATCAGCCCTTAAGCAACTGCTCTGCATCTATTATAACGATTACCATATGCAGCACGGCACCGTGATGGATCTGCCCCTCGCCGCCGCCGCCGCCATCCCCAAACTGCAGCGTACGAATGAGCAAACAGTGCGCTAATGGGAGACAGAGGAAGGGTAGAAAAAAACAAAACAAAAAAAACTTCGTCAGCCCAGCGTGACAATCAGCTCATCCCACAGTCAGAGACGAGACGGGGAGGAAACTCCATCTGTGGGAGGAAACACTGCTTATCGACCTTGACAGAGATAAAAATAGAAATCTGACTCAATTAACAGACAAACTTTTAATCTTGTGGCATCGTTTAAAAAATGATTTTTGGTGAATCTGAAAGGTGTTCAGACCTAAATGGTTTAGTTTCCAAAACAGAAGAGTAAGATTTCTGGACAGATGCTCCCATGAAAATACTCAAATAAAATGAACATTTGTACCATTGTGTTAAAAACAGGGCAGTAACAAGGCCACATCACGATACAGCTGCAACTGTTTAATGAACAGGATAAAGAGGTGTAGACGATGGGTGACTGATGGAACACTCACACATTTATAGTGGTTATATTCAACTTAATAATAAAACCACATTAAGATCATTTAAACTACAAAATGTAAACATCTTCACTGAAATTGGCTTAATGCTGAGTTTGCCACAGTTTTTCGTATTATTTGGAAAACATCTTGTGAACAAATGCACTTTTTCAGACTTAAAAGTTTGAATTTACAGGTACTTTAACAGTTTCTCCTACTCAAGATGATTGTGTTCCCCTCAGCTAAAACGAGTTTGACGCCCCTGGATTTGCCAGCTGTGTTATAGCTTCACAATTTTATTTTCATAGCAGCAAATAATGACTTCTAAATCAGTCGTTAATTGTCAACTGGTTTTCCGTACGCAGTCTAGCTGCCGAGGCTGGGAGGACGCCGAAACATTTAGCTTGTGTCGGTTATGTAACGTGTGTCATTCAACTACAGACTGACAAGCACTGACCTTCGAATGACTTATGGAAGGATGACTGCCTGGGGGAAAAAAAAAGCAAGATCTAGAAAGAAAACATCTATTCTGGAGGTGATTCCAGCTGATCTTATTGTGTTATTAAGTATTTCACCACCATGAGCCGAGTGTGTGAGCCGACGATGGTGTGAATTAGTGCGTAAGAAAAGCCGTCAGATTGATGTAATGGGAAAAACATGTAATGATCGCTTGTTTTCAGAGCTGCAGTGGCTGGAAATGTGCTACTTTCATGTTTGCTATTTGTATTTAATAAGACTTTGAGAGAAAAAAAAAGAAAACCTGTTTATTAGTCTGTCATGAAGTGACAGATGTGGCATTTTGCAGATGCTGTGATAAACACTTAAGAAAGTGGAGCCCGAGTTCTAGTTCTGCGCCGTATGTCTGCTGTACGTTCCCATTGTCGCAGAGCCGCTGTCTCTCCTCCCCGCTCTCTGCTTCCGCGAGCTGGCATACGCTAACGACGCCGTTGATTTGTCGCCCGGGCTCGGCAACCTTGTAAGGTGACGGCGAGCCACGGGCCCCGTGTACGCGGCGGCGGCTGGACCGCTGGTGATAATTAGTCTCTGTAGTGGCGCCGCTCTGACTGGTCGCACATGTTCCAGCTGTCACAGGTGTATTCTGGGAGATGCGGTTCGGTGACAGCCGTGACAGCACCATCTGGACCTGTCCGCATCGCGGGACGCCGACTCTGCACTGACAAGTTGCGAGCGGTGCCGGGAGACTGTGAGATGAGAGTGTGTGTGTGTGTGTGTGTGTGTGTGTGTGTGTGTGTGTGGGCGTGTGTACGTGCTCAATCAAGTGTCTGTGTGCTTGTAGGTAGGACTTAGCTATTGAACTCATGCTGGTTCTGTGTGGAGTTATAGTGTGTCAGTGAGTGTGTGTGTGTGTGTGTGTGTGTGTGTGTGTGTGTGTGTGTGTGTGTGTGTGTGTGTGTGCGCAAGAGAGATATCTTGTGATCTTACACTGGTAATCTGTATCTGTGACGTAATTTCACAGTTAGAGTTAATATGAGTGTATGTGTTTCTTCACTGTGTGTGTGTGTGTGTGTGTGTGTGTGTGTGTGTGTGTGTGTGTGTGTGTGTGTGTGTGTTCTCGTATTTCTATCCTTGTTGGGGCCAAATGTCCCCACAAGGATAGCAAAACGTGGAACGACGTGCCTTGTGGGGACCTTTTTCCGGTCCTAAGTAGGAGAAACAGTGTTTTCTTGACCATGTTGTTGTTACTGAAAAAAGTAAAAGTACAAAAACATTTCTTTAGGGTTAGGCTGTGTTTTAGTGTGGGTTAGGGTTAGGGTAAGGGTCAGGGTTAGGGGCTAGACATGAATGGGAGTCAATGGACGGTCCCCACGAGGATAGAAATACGAGACTGAGTGTGTGTGTGTGTGTGTGTGTGTGTGTACTGTCAGTGGGAAGATGGCTCTTGGATCTGGGTCTATATCTGGCAGCCCAGCAGGACTCCATGCTGCGTTGATTCCAGGACTGAAGTGATTGTGTTTGCTCCTGATTGGACCATAAACACGTGTTCCCGTGATCCTCAGCCATAATGACACGTTTAGCAAACAGCCTGTTCTTAACAGAATGCTGTTTGAATGTGATTGCGTGTGAATTTCTCTCCGCTTGTGCTCTGATGTAGCTCAGGGTCAGCTGGGATCAGCTGAGGTGACCTCTGTGACCCTGATGGTCTACTTCAGGAGTACTTTCACAGTCAATCCGAGATGCTTTGATTTGTTTTTCCACAAATTATTTTGGAAGGTTTGAAAAACGAGCAAATAACAGATGTTGAACCAAAAGGTTTTTAGTTGTGATGAATCCAAAAAGAAGTGATTCAAGACAAACCAACCAATAGAAATCCAGGAGAACCGTGTCAGGGAATAAAACAAGTAGAAAGTGATAACTGTGCATCAGAACAACAAGTTCTGAACAGTGAAAAAGAAGAGGATGTACTCTTGATTTTTGCATGATTTTAAAGCAGCCAGGAGAAGCAAACAAAAGGGAACTCGAGTAAATTTAGAGGATTACGAAGCATTCACACTTAGAGAATAATGTAAGTAGCTCGTTCACTCCTGTTGAGAACAGAACCTGACAACATCAATCAAGTGGAATTGCAGGGGAAAATCGGTTGACACCAGAAAATACAAATAATATAAAATGTGTAGTGTCAGTGGGATGATGGCTGAGCCTCAATCAAATCATTTACAGCCCTGGAATGAGTTTTCCACCTGTTTGCTGCCGCCCGAGGCAGACACATTGATTCAGACGGTTGAGGTTTTCTTCGATACCGTGTCAGTCGTCAGTATTCACCCCTATCCGCGATTCAGACTCCTGTCAATGGCTCCTTTTGAGGCCTCAGCCTCACAGCCTTATCGGCCGTGGCATCGGGCTGCGACTCCTCCAGCTCAGGTGGCATCCCTGTCGACTTTGTCATTGCAAACAGATTTCTAATCCTTTCACAGGACTCCATGCAGACAGGGCCGAACCGGGGGATTTCAGAAACACCGCGCTCACCCTGACAGTGTCTGAGTGTTCCAGACAAGTGAACCTCCACCACTGTCAGACCGGAAACGTTTTTTAACTCCGTCCCTCCTTCAGCCGGTCGGAGACTCTTTCATGCAGAAATCTCTCTGATTGTCAGAAAATGCAACAGCAGCAGGTCGAGGGTCTGATCTCACACACGGTGCCAATCAGCATCGAGTACAGAACACATTGAAATGGCACAGTTTGATTCTTTTCTAAACCGCAGCACTACAAGCACACTCCTGTGTTTTTTAGGCACGTTGCTCTTAAGCTGAGGCACGATCGGTTTGATCTCTCGAGGCGACCAAATGCAATTTAACAATGAATCTTAAGTCGTTAGCATGTCTTACTACATTTTTAACCTTTTTGCGAAGCATATTTGTAGTTTTTCCTTTAACTGTTCTTGTTGTTCATTTAAGTGCTAACACTGGTGAATAAAAGACAATCATCAGACTTCTGCTTCACACTTTTCAACTGATGCAACCACCTGATGTACCTTTTTATTTATAATATGAAATAAAATGTTAAAAACTACAAATTCATGTTTGATAAAATGCTCTGTGCACAAAACCCAATACATAACACATGATGTGATATTTCAGATGTGTCCAATGTCATGGAAGTCATAATTGTGGTAGTGTAATTATATATTTATGTATTTTTTTACCATTGAGGCCAAATTTACACTACAGCATTTTGAAAACGACGTATATTTACAAGGAAATGGCAGAAATGCTGAAAGTTATATAATTTTAATGTTGGGTCACCGATGTATGTTGTTTGATTTCATCATGAAACCACACAATATAAATATTAACAGTGTTTGAGATGTTTTTAAAAAGTTGCTTTTCCTCCACTTACACAAATCTGCAACATTTTTTGGACAAATCTCTGGGATCCATTTTAAAAATGTAAAATTTCCATTGTAGTTTAGAGCTCAATAGTTTGTAGGATTTGGTGACAGGATGCAAAAACCTGTTTGAGTGAAAAACTTTAAAAGCAACAGGCTGAAGTATTTCTACGGTTTTGGTAAATCTTTACACCTTCTGACAGTTTTCTGCAGAAGCAAAGGGGGGGGGGGAACGCCCAAAACGCTTGAGGTAGTTTAGAAAAATGCCATGTGAAACGGCGAGCACGGTCTTGGACACTGTCCAAATAGCATCCTGCCATAAAGCAGAAGTGGGGAAGTTGTTGTTAGATGTTATTAGCTGCATGAAAGTGCGCTGTAATTAATGATGACTGGAAAGTGTCAGAGCGAGGATCCCGGAACGAGAGCGGCCCGCAGCTGCTCGTCAGTCTGAGCTGAGCGCCTTTGTTGCTGCAAAGACCGATGATGGACGTGATGCTGCTACAGCGAGCGGCGCGAGTGTGCGGGAGAGATGAAACAGCGGAGCAGATGAAACGCCCCGTGTGTGTGTGTGTGTGTGAGTGTGCGCGGAGGAGCGAGGTGTTGCCCGTTACAGTGAGCCTCCCCCTGGGCTGGTAGCTCTGGAAGCTCTCTGGAAGCTCACTTCACTCAGATACATGCAGATCAAACGCTGCATTGATCTCTGAGCTTTCACAGCACACACACTCTTACACACACACACACACACACACACACACACACACACACGCTCGGGCTCCAACATTAGGTCTACCAACACGCCTGTTCTTTCCACCAGAAGCTGTGTGAAATATGAAACACATGTTAATTAACATCACGCCAAGTGTCAGTTACCGCTCACTGGAAAACCTTTCTTCCTTCCATCTGATGAAAGTGAAATCAGCTCTTTGACCTTTTTTTCTCCCCGTTGTGTCACTTTGACTGACAGCTATATATTTGAATCTGCGTTTTTACCATAAGGCTTCAGGTTTTTAACACGCCAGTGGGTGGAAACGATACTGTCACGGTGACATCTGCTGCAGCCCCATTATGTGTTCATTAAAGTCAGTAAATCTAACTACTATGTAACCGTGGTTTGATCTCCACCAAACCGCAAACATACATCTGCTTCTTGAGCTTCTCACAGGCTGGACCTGGTGTATTCCTGTGCTGTGGATCAGTTTTATCACACCTTGTTTGAGGGGAGAGGGAAAAGAAAAAAAAAAAACTTCCATGGGTTTATTGATGAGAGGCTGCAACATGCAACATCAAACGGCTACAAAGCAGAGAGGGAGAACGTTCTTTTTGAGGGTGCTTTGTCGGCAGTTTATTCTGTTCAAACATCAGAAAGCTCCAAGTCCGCGCGGCCAAAACATTTCCCGGACAATTCCAACAGTTTTCAGAAACACCAAAGTCCGCATGTTTGTTTGGAAATGGCAGCCAGCTTGTGTGTTCATCATGTAATTGATTTCATTCTGAGCATTCCCACCATTACTTCACAAGTAGGAACTGTGAACTGAAGGAGCCACCTTGGGAGAAAAAAATCTGCTTTTTCAACATTTTGCAGCAAAACCGCTCCATCAGCACATCTATGTCCATATCATTCCTCCAAAATTTACAGAAAATGTCCTTTAACTGATGTTTGCTTCTTCTCCTGCATGACTTACCACCATCTGATGCCTCTTCATCATGCTCAACACAATTCTGAACGTCAATGGGAGTGTCTATATGCTGGTGGCTCTTTTAGTTGTACTTGATGTCCACAAGTTCCTTTTAGTTCCATTGGTTTGATGTCCCACTGTGTTCCACGATCCAACATGGCAAAGCTCAGAAAACAGTGGAAAGGGAAGGAAAGCTGAGAGGAACCAGGATCAGTGGAGGGAATTAGACAAACCAAGAGCTGGAGATGAGACAGCAAGATTACCCTCATATGACTGGCGGAAGGCAGAACCTTTCAACGCAATCAGACTAAGAGAGAGAGAGAGAGAGAGAGAGAGAGAGAGAGAGAGACCAACACCACATTTCCATATTTCCAGTAATAATGAATCATTTTCATTTCAAACAATGTTCGTGTCTAAAGAAAACATTTTGAAAACGTTGTCCACCATTGTTGCCAGTGTCCATCTAACTGTTTACCATAGCAATAGTGTGCAGCCTACTCACATACTCAAAAGTTGAGATTTCAGTGACTCCGAGTGTCATTTCCAGGTAAACGGCCTCCCAAAGCACAATGAAAGTCTTGCATAAGTATATATGAAATGTTGTATAAGTGGGATCTAAGCTAGTTTCATACAATGATGACACAGCACACCTCAGTTATTTAAATGAAATATCTCAGCAGTTTAAACCTGTAGCAGCATCACTAAGACAATGGTCCAAGTTGACAGGTATCAACCCGAGCTTTATTGAAGAGGAAATTCGTCTTTAAATTTCAAAGTACTTTGAGCTTTTTCTACAAGAAATGAGTCTGTTGACTGAAGGTTCTGCCTTCTCTGCCTTTACTCTCTTTTGAAGCACTTCCAGTAAGCAGCGTTCTTAGAACAAAATGTTCTGATGGAATTATAAAGGACTAACAGGTTATATGTTGAACTAATAAATGGAATTCACAGTAGAAAATACGACCTCTAGTCTCCAGTTTGTTGATGTCAAGACGCTCACTGCTGCTTCCAGACACCCTGAATTACGAAAGTCTAGTCCAGCATCCAAAAATACAACATGCTGAAATTCTGTCCAATAGTGGCTCAGGAATGTAAAATCTTCTTTTAAAACCAGAAAATATTATATATTACTTTAGGGTAAACCCCAAGAAACTTGACAATCAGCTTTATCTGTCTTTAGCTTCTTTCGGATTGAATGAGACGACCCTCACTCTTCTTTGCTGCATTTTTGCTTTCTCTCATCGTTTTGTTGTTAATTCCAGCTGTTTTATTGCTTTCCTGTGACATGTTCCCTTTTCAATTGCTGAATGAACAATACCCTGCTAGTACTGTCCTATGTTTCTCTTTAATAGTCGTTTAAAAATCACCACTCTGAGCCAACATACTTATGGTTTTAGTTAGGTTATGTAATTAAAAGAAGGCAGTCCTGCTTAATTGCTTCATTTAGCAGTTAAAGGATAAGTCCTGGTCAAAAATAACTATATTCATAATGGATGATGGACTAATGCCAGTCAATGTCACTGTGGTAAAAACAAAATAGGAAATTTGTTTGCAAGTGGCTCTGAGACAGAAATGAAAAAAAAAAAAGCACTCAAAATGGTTCAGCTACTAATAACTACTACTTATTTGTACGGCTGACCCCAATTATTTGGTCGAGATATGCCCAGAAGAGTGAAATTGGAGTTTATGGGTCATCTTTCTTCGCTGACGATGGTCTGATTTACAGGTTTCTGTTACCAGAGTCTGCAAGGAGCAAAAAGCAAACAACAAGTAATGATTGGGCTAAAAATGTGTGCACAGCCAGAGCATAAAACTCTCCACTGGGGCTGTAATTGTCTCCAGAGGCAATTAGAAAGAGACAAACACTCTCACAGTGAGTCCGAACGCCATCGACGACACTCGAGTTTCTACAGATTTCACCTGCAGTCTGCTGAAAAAGAGACGGACCACAGATGGAAAGTCTTTCCTCTCATTTAGTTCAAATACTTTATTTATGCACAACAATAGCGTGGAGAGCCCTCCATGTAATTAAAATACTCCCGGCTACAAAAGCAGAAGCTTAACATCAGCGACAGACAGAGCGGGATGAGCTTGGTGAGGCTAAATGTGCCCTGTAGCGAGCCTCAGCCGGCGCTGCTCTGTATTCCTGCTGCACACGTGGACTCTCAGCCGCTCTCTTTGCTGAATATTCCTGAAACCACTGGCCATGAAAGAGATTCGGTGAATATTCATGATCCTCAGAGGGTGAATTTAAATAATTTTTGCTGACCCCCTGACCTTTCCTCCAGCAGAAGCACAAAGACCAAAGTTTCCTCGCCGATTGCAGATTTCGTTCCGAGGAAAATCCAGACATGTTCAGAAGCATTTTGAACACCTCAGCATTAAATCTGACTGCTACTCCTAAACAATGACCTTTAACCTCAGTTGAGACTGACAGGCCTCATTCAGGCTCATGAGGTCCGTCCGACTTATGGGGTGCAAACGGGAAAACCCATTTTTTAGGGAAATGAGTTTGTGCTGTCATGCAGAAGTAGGAAGAAACACTGGAACTGATCTGCAACAAGTTTTTGTGCAGTGGATTTATCATGTGAATTCATATTTTGCTCAATTCTGGATTAAATTAATCTGATTATCTAATCCCCATCTGCAGTATCCGACTGTTCCAATGTATGTTACATTTTTAATGCACTTGAGATTGATTTTTGGAATCGATTTTTTTAACTAACACTAAATTAAAGTGTATATTGAGTTTTTTCCACATTTAATATTTGCAATATTTTAGTAATACTTCTTCAGCTTTTTGTTGCATTTTCTTATAACGTATAATTTGTGCATATTTACATTTATTTCACATTTTCTTTTCTGATGTGATGCAAAAAAAAATCACATCTGCTGTGTGTTTGCACTTTCATTTTGTGATTTCCGTGCATATGCCTCTGAATGATCAGATTAGAAGACTCGGTCCCGCTGG